>NC_041365.1:20427740-20485240 GCF_900634415.1 Cottoperca gobio
ACAATTTCTTCTTTCACTTCTTTCACTTTATTGTTTTTACAACGAGACGTCAGTTAAAAGAGTTTTAACAGCGAGAGCTTTCTTCTGAGAACATCGAATCTAAAAGCAGACAACTCAAGCTGTCCAGTGAAATAAGAAGTTACAGTTTATATTATATGTTTACACACACACACACATTAATCACTTCGTCATAGTTGCATTTCTGCTTCCTGATCAAAACCAGAGCAGTTTCACATCATGTCATTACAACCACCCCGCGGCCACACGAAGAATACACGTGTAGTTATTAAAGTCATTCAAAGGACGTTACAATAGTCGTTTCTTTATACTTAGAATTGAAATGGGGCTCGAGAGGATCGATGCTGTGAGAGTGGGATCCTACGTTCAGTGTTGGTGTGTCAGCTGCTCGTGTAGTGTTCACTTCAGGCTACAATAGGCTCCATTAGCGAATGCTGATAAGAAGCACAGAGCAGAATAAATTCCACTGAGTCAGCTGGCCAAATTCCCATCAGCACCCAGGAGCAAACACGGGGTAAGAAAACAAGACTTCCACTTCATGAGTCAGCCTGGAATAATGTCACGAATAAGTTATAGTTACAAGATACAAGCTGAAGTCCAGCTGCAGTTCACACCAGCTTTCATAACCGTTCACAACTCGAGTTACAAGGACGTCAACAAACAGCTTCACGTTATTACACGAATAATGTTATGATTAAAGGAGAACAATCACACTCCACATCGTTCGGACATCATAAACCGCACAATAGAAAAACAGTTTACAGTTTGTAGTAAGTAGACCTCGTCTTTCTGATTAGCGTCGATTGTGGTGCAAAGACGTCATTACGCTAAAGCGAGAAATCTGTGACGCTGCGTCTCGAAAGCTTTATTACCATTCAGATTCAATGTAATCAATAATAAACATCTTAAATATTATCTTAAAGTTAAACAGTAAATACATATTTGTGTATAAACAATAACATCGCAGCCGTATTCATGCCTGATGTTATTTTGAGTGTTGGTGGAGCAGCTACAAGGTTAGCATAGCCCTGATTGAACCAAACTACATTCAGAAAACAAGAATTTTAAGCGGTCGGCTTCTCGTCTTGCGGACAGAACTGACAAAGCATCAACTCAGACTTTTTACAAGTCGGCATCATGTTGAAGTTACATCGGCATCATTGTGATCTGTTTATTGTAATTAAATTTGTTTATTTTGGGTTCAAACTGCCGCAGTAAACCAGATTATTTAGACACGGAAGTAATGACCCCAACGCAACATAAGTGTGAAGACGTGAAACTGTGGCCGAGAAAAAGTCTGCTTCACAACTCCCTGAAAAACCTAAACGTGTCGGTTTTTAAAGTTTTCTGTACGTAATAAACAAACTAAATATAACGTGTGGATTGGTGCTCTTTAGAGGTGAGCCAGATGAAAGTTTCCACATGTTTCCAGACTTTATGCGGTCGCGTGTAACTCCCCGCAAGAAAACAAATGCGTGAATGTTTCATAAGCCATTCCTTATTTACAGCGTGAAAGAAACTACAATTACAGGATTTAAGCGATCATATAAATCTGCTTTTTTCTTCCTGAAAAGTTTTACTATATCCTATAACTTCTGATTATTCATCTGGAATCACTGACTGTACATTTGTGATACATAACCACTGACAAAACATTAATTACAGTTTAAAAATCAAATCTACGACGATGACAAGATGATGAAATGTGAAATCCTTTAGCGGAACGAGAGCGATGAGTCAGGTTTCATGAACAGAACTTCCTTCAAGGACGAAGGGACGGTTCATCGTGACGCAATAAAGAGCTGCTGGAGGTCTCTGCCCTCAATCAAGCAATCCTTCAAATACACACATAATATTTACCGAGCACACAGATCTACACGCAGAGCCCTGAGTTCACGGAGGTCCTTCAGACAATGTGACGTTCTCACATTTCCCTTTTTCCACAGCAAAGCCGTGGTCTGCACAAAGAGCTCGGCTCAGCCAGAGACTCCTGTGCAAGTCGCCTTTCAACGTCCCGACCTTGTGGACACAGCGTGACAAATAATAATTCAAGCGTAGATCGTCAGTGTGCAGCAGGACTCATGTTCTCACAGAGGTGCACATTAGAGGCACACCTGAAGAAGTAGTGTCTGAGTGAGAGGGAGAGCAGGCTGTTGGAGAACTCGAGGCACGACCTACAAAATAAGACGGGACAAAAAAAGGTTAATTCTGCTCACTGCCTTCCCGGCTGCACCTGGAGATGTAAGCTTGCTCGTGCGGCGTATCGCACATTAAGCACATTAGCAACCCTGCGATGCACTCATTTAATCCAGTGCACTGGAGTCAGACACTGTTCTAATGCACATGTAAAGGCTACACGTGTGCTTCAGTGAGGAACGCTGAATATAAACACGAGGCACCTTTAAGAATCAGAATAACGAATGTTATTATGTTAATGCTGTTAGATACTGATGATACTAATGAACGAATCAAACGGCCCTGAACCTGCATGTAGAGACGTCGTGTGATTAAATTAACCCTTGTGTCCTCATTTGGCTCTTTTTTATTTTTATTTTTTGATCATTATGTAAACACACTTCGCATTTAAGAGGTAAACATTCTGAAACTGAACATTTTGACTGAAATATGTTAATATATAATATTTCAAAGGCAGTTTTTTGATGCACACAACTTTTTAAAAGTGAGGCACAAAGGTAACAAAGTAAAACATATAATAAGTTGATTTTATTGCATCATCTGGCAAAACTAAAATCATTTTAATACCTTTAGAAATTCAGATTTCTGTGGACGTTAAAGGTTGAATCAGAATTTAGGAGGAAGTCAAAGCACCGCTGGCACATGCACGATGGACTTCCCGTTATACCAGTTATGCAACACCAGACGGGAACATTACATTACAGCGTGAAGTGTTTGTGTCTTACCTCCGTTGGTCCTCCACATCTCTCTGGCACACTTGTCAGACGAGGTCAGTTCTGATATTTGGATGTTTGGATTTGATTTGTAGTCATCTTGAGGAAACAAAAAGAGCGTGATGCTGGCGGAGAAGCAAGTATTTGTGGTTTCAGAGTTAAGACGTGAAAACTTACTGTTGTTGCTGAATGAAAAGGAGTCGCTCTCCCTCATCGTCTCGTTCCCGCTGTCCGACAGCGTCCTCTCCACCCTGGAGGCGATCGGCTTCCTCCTCGCGCTCTTCCGGGTGCTGATGCGGATGATGCCGCGCACCAGCCGACACTCGGCCTCCTGCTCGCCCATTTTGTGCTCCTCCGCCAGCGAGTTGATGAGCTGGTTGATGGCCTTGCTCTTCTTCAGAAACACAGAGTCTGACGTGCACCTGGCCAACTCTTCGATCTGATACTCCGAGTAGAGCTCCAGCAGCTTCTTCGTAATCAGAGAGTCCAAGTTCTCGTCTCCGTCCTCCCAGTCGTCAAACCTCATGGACTCGTGCAGGGACGCGAGGCTGGCCTGTGCTCGACTCCCAGGTGGAGGCACATAAGATGTAGATTTAGATTCAACGTTTAAATACTCTCTTGCAGTGTCGACTTTGACTCCTGCGATGCGGACGTCCCCGAGCCAGTCTACGCCGTCCTCTTCTGTGTTGTCTCCTGCGTTCACAGACCGGAGGCTCACCCGCTCTGGTTCGTCCGGGGAGCTCTCGTTGGGCGCGAGGAACGGGGCGAGGATGGAGCGCTGGCAGACCCTGTACAGGCCGCAGGTGAGCACGCTGCACACAAAGCTCCTGCAGCTGCTCGGAGGAGCGCAGGGATTGCAGGTTTGTGTCGCGGAGGGAGGGTCAGCTGAGCCGGGAATGAAGCCGATGGTCTCGGACTCTTTCCCATTAGCTTCTTTCAGGTGAGCTTTGTGGACCGTCTTTGGCTCCGGGGTCGGGAGCCTGTCTTCCACCGGGTCCACACAGCGCTCCTCGTAGGACGACCTCTGGCTGCTGCTCCGGCTGCGTCCATGCCTGGAGCCGCCGGGTCCTGCTGAGCTGTGTCTCAGGCTGCCAGTGCTGCCGGTGGACATGACTTACTGCCTCCAAGATCTGCACAAGCAACAGAGAAAATGAAGTCAATTTAGGTGTAAGTAAAAGGTGAGACAGTGTTGAAATGGCATCACTAAACAAGTCAATGTGTATGTGCTATGTTAGAGATTATGAAAGAGTAGAGTCAGTAGATGGAAAATAAATAAAAATCTCTCTCTCAAACACAATTACAAAACTGTAGTCAGTTATCAAAGCTTGCAAAACCTAAAATCACTTGAGGCAACGTGATGGCATCTCCCTTCAAAACAAATGTGAAACTACTATCCCCAGGTGGCAGGTAAAGTAACCCAACAGGTTCTCTGGACGATGTATAAGCACACAGGCAAAGCCAATAAACAACAAACTGTATGATGTAATGGGGATTTCTAAAATGTAACTAAAAACGTTTCATTGCAACTGTTAAATGAGGTCAAAATATTAAATAGAAAGGTCAAAAAAATATATTCCATACATCCACAAACCCATATCCTGTGTTTACACTGTGACGCTGAATCAACACAGCAATTACACCAAATTCAATTAAAAAATCTTTGAATTTGAAGCCACCCTTGCCAGCTTGATGACAGCAAATCTATGTAAAAACGCCATTTCTTTTATTAGAGTAAGTTAAGCATGCACCTGCTTGTAGGTCCTGTGAATGCCGAATTCAAGAAAAAGTCTTATTGAATCTAAAGTTGTCATCGTTTTTGTTTCACCGGGTATACATACATATTGTAAACATAATAAGTGTTAAATTAACATATTTACGAATAGTGTCTGGCGGTCCGTGACATGTTGGGACGAATGTTTACTGCAGTCATAACATGTAGTTATAACAAACACGTGAAATTAATATTTTTACATTTTTACATTTACTTTACCGTTTAACACTTTAAGCCTCAAGCATTTTAGTGTATACTAATTATTTTCACTTTCATGGCGACTTGTCATCGCGACTCGTTCCTCCATTAGAGGACTCACTGAACTTACTCACAGCGTACACGGTGCGTCCACCGACTTCCGACTTTAAAGTTGTCTCCGCCACCTCACATTAAACATTTCTGTGTTTAATCCCCGTGTGAACGTCCCATGTATGAACTCCGCGAGAAAAAAACCTCAGTTTCAGGAAAGTTTTCGACCAAATCCGTACCTGAGCGTCAAGGTGGAGGAAAAGCACCAGGTAGCTACAAAAAGAGGCTGGACTTCCGGTTTGGACTTCCAAAATAAAACCCGAGCTAAATTAACAGATTCTTTTTTTAACCTAAATTATGTATTTTATGTTTTTACAATGGTAACAACTCACTGTGTATGTATTTAAATCACGTAGCACTTAGTAGAGAATGTCATCTTATTCATATTCAGTGGTGGAATGCATCTAAGTGCATTTACTCAAGTATTGTAGGCCTTCTTAAGTACAGTTTTTCTTCTACGCCACTATATTTTTGGGACACATATTGTATTTTTTACTTTAGTTACTCATTACTTTGCATATGTAGTCAAATGTAATACAAAATGTAAATATTTATGATATAGGCCTACTTAAAGTACCAAAAGAAAACATACTCAATTTGCAGAATGGCCCATTTCAAAATCATATGAATTATATTGCTTGACTATAATTAGTGATGCATTAATGTTGCAGCCGGTTTTTAGTTACTATCTAATACTGCTGGGTATCCTTATCTATAATAATAATAATAATAATAATAATAGTAATAATAATAATAATAATAATAATAATAATAATAATAACATTTGAGATCTGACCATTAGTTGAAACATTTTCATAACACACTTTTATTTTGACACAATTTCCGGTGTTCGCTGGAGCGCGCACGGCAAAATCGAAAGCTATAATTGACATTGTAGGCTAATGATTTCTAAGGCAAAGTAGTCTACTGTTTAAAAACGATATCATCTTCTTGGTCAGATTCATCAATGAAGATAAATCATCTGAAGTCTCACTGAGTCATCAATGCTTTCATAGATTCGGTGGAAACTTTCCTTAAATCTGCAGATTTCCTGGAATAATCTCTCAATATTTCTGAAGGTGGACTCTTTGGTGTTCTTTATCAATGTGTCTCAAGCATTTCAGACAGTTTTACGAATGTGTTGTTATAATTTAATTTAATTTAATTCAGAAAAGTTTATGTCTGGTGTCAAAATCACTCGGTCAAGTGAAAGTTGATCAAATAAAGTGACGGCTGATAACACTGTTTATTCATTATCACAGTTTGATTTGTGTCCTTACTGAGTGTTAAGGAGTGGATGCATTATTGGCAGAACAATTGCAGCTGCCAAGTCCGCTATTATTTCAGTTTAGGTCATTGAGTATGAAATTCATACTGCCTCAAAATATGTGCAGATAAAATCATTTGATTCATAGATTTCCAGAAATATATTTACAATGTGGGTAAATCATTTAGTCTCCAGAGAGGAATGGGTTGCACTATTCCACAGAGGTGGTTCTGCCTTTATTGTGCATCCTGCATCCTCTTCCTGTCTTTCAATGTCACCTGCCTTCCTCATCTCTTCTTCTCACCCATCAGTCTCAGTATTTATACAGTGCAGCTCACAATATGTGTGGCCCTTATTGTCTCCTCTCACATTCCCAACACCACTCATTATAATACATGAATAATGCAATGACACACTTCTTTCTTTTGCTGGAACAGATTTATTTGACCAGAAAAAAAGCACACGAAGAAGAAAGATGTTTACAGTGTATAGCTTTGGACAATAAGGAGATGAAAAAACAAACATTTTTTAGAAATAGATGATGTAATCAGGTCTGTAATGATGATATCATACTGTGCTTATAATACATCCTGCATCCCACAATAATTAAAAGTGTTACATCAATTTTTCCCATCAAATGTTTCGTCTGGTAATCAACGAATAACGTATATACTATTTTACTTTTTGTCTTTGGTGATTATTGATGAGAATGAATTCATTGCATACATTAAAATCATTGACAGTCTTGTTACAAATGAATTAATAGGCCTACTTAATATTATTTTTTTGCAGATGTGAATGAGGTGCAGGCAGAGAAAACAGCAATGATTGTGAGAATTTCATATTATGCAACAATCTTCCAGGCTAAAATAATAAGGAATGCATTTCCTGACAGCTACAAAATCAAAGTTATCAGATATGATGCCAACTGATGAGGCTGTGCATATGTTATTTATGTATATATGTCATATTTCCTTTAAAAAAAAAAAGATATGTCAATAAAAAAGGCAGTTTAAATTCAATTCAGTTCAGTTGTCCTGGATTATGCATCCACTAAGCCTATATATGAATAACTTGCAAATTTCAATACAATTACATCAAGGAAACGCTACTTCTACTATTAAAATACTATTACTAGTAGTAGGCCTATGGCTAATAAAACATTGTTGACACTTCAGATCGTTTATCATAATTGATGAATCCGACAAAAAAGACTATATCTTATCTATATCTTTTTTTTGTACTTTGCCTTATACATCTTTACAGTGTGTTCATTTACCGGATATTGTACGCTTTGGCAATTTTTGACAAACTTTGACAATTTGGAGACGTTTTATATTTATGGTAAAAAATATAATAATGAAAGTGCGAGACGTATTTAAATTAATTTCTGTACGAATCATACCTAAAATGTAATGTTTTAATGTTTTTTATTTTGAAAGACACCGGAAATACACATTTTCTTCGTGTTAACTTTTGACCGGGCGTTTTTAAGACACTTTAGCTAACCAATACTATTTAACGGGATTATTTTGCAATATTCATAAAATAAAAAAATACGAAGTTTTAGCGCTCCTCTTAATTTAAACATATAGGACATCTGGATGTTAGAAACATGTTTGCTAATATGATACGAGCAAGCTAACAAGCTAACAAGCTAGCAGAGGTAACGGTGTTTTGGGTTTACTGATATTAAATAGTCCGCAGCTGGCGGACTTGGCTAGTCTGATGCTAACAAGCTAACAAGCTAACGGTCACCAGTTTGTCAACGGCTGAAGACTTTCTGGAAACGTAAACAGGAATAAGTGAAGAGATATGGAAAGTACCTGGGATGTAATTTCGAGCACTGGTGTTTCGGGTTATTTACAACTAGATACCCATAGTCTAGGGTTAGCCTGTTTTCTCCGCGGAAAGACGACGTGTGCTCCGTCCAGCTGCCTCAAACAGGGGCGTCGGTGATGCTGTCGACCGTTGGTCAAATGCCCCGGTTCTCCGAATTGGGACAAAGCATTAAAACTTCGTTATAAACCATGAAAAGCTGCGAGTATCAACAAATCGACCCCCGGGCACTTCCGACGCCAACCCCAATCCCGACACCCCATCACGGACACGACAGTGACAAGAAAGAGGAGCCGAAAACACCGAGGAGAAAGTGGCGAGTGTTCCCCGGAAAGAACCGTTTCTACTGCGATGGACGGATCATAGTGGCCCGGCAGAGTGGGGTCCTGCCCCTCACCCTGGGCCTTATTCTCATCACAAGTGGATTATTCTTTATATTTGAGTGAGTTTGTGTTTCATATTAGGTCAACGATTCTGTCATATCACCTGTGAGTTCAGGCGACATTTCAATACATGCAAGCGCACACAACATATGAGGCAAACTAGCTGTATAAATGAACATTTTATTAAATGTATTGCTGTCTGATGTATTATATCTACGCCGAACAGTAGAGCAAGTCTTGCTGATTCATAAAATGGCCTTATTCCTGTTTCACTTTAGCAATTTATTTACTTAAACGCAAATAATCTTAGAAAGGTCAGATTTCATAATGTAGTCTGGCAAGGATTTCCATTTCCATTTAGCCATACAATGTTTTTGTTGTACATAAAACATTGAAATAACCTTGCAGCTGTTTATAGTAAGACTTGATGAACATGGCATGTTTCTCATCACAGTGTAGTTAAAAGTATGCTTTGTCTCTATGGATTTCAGATGGTATTTAAAGGCACTGGATGTTAATTAAAACTAGATCCCCTGGTGGGTGAAAAAAAATAGTCTCAGTTTATATGAGACAGGGCTTTGTGTCTATCCTCTCCCAATTCCTTTTGATTTCTTCTGCATGTTTTAGTAATTCCTCCTCTGTCTGTCTGTGGCCGCCCCACATCACAGCTGTCCCTTCCTGGTCAAACACCTGACGAGCTGCATACCTGTGATTGGAGGAGGCCTCTTTGTATTTGTGGTCATCACATTGCTCCAGACCAGCCTCACTGACCCCGGCATCCTTCCCAGAGCAACACCTGATGAGGCTGCAGACATTGAGAAACAGATCGGTAAGGGCCAACTCAGTCAAGTCGGGTCAGAAATCTGGTTTTCTCAAGTGCTTTTTACTAAAATACTAAAAATAATCACCAACTATTTTGATTTTGAAGTCATTTTTCAGGCAGAAATGTCACATAATACTGTTTTCAGCCTTTCAAATATGGACACTTCCTGCTTGACTGGACATGTTTGACTATTTTCTGACATTTTATAAACAAAACGATTAATCAATTAATGCAGAAAATAATAAACAATAATAAAAATAAGCGCTAGTTGCAGCCCTTTTACATCCAGGTCCTTATGAGTTACAGTTTTTAAGTGTCCACTGTTGCCTCCTGCCAGTTCATGGCCCAGAGTTTAGAGCACTAGAGTTCTCCATGTGTCCTTTCAGATGCTCAACTCATTTCTTTATAAGTTACCTTCTACTCCGTGGCATTCAATTATGTCAAACTTCAAGGATATACTATTTGTGTCACTGTCATAAGATCTTTCACCGGGTTTATTTGGCTTCATAGCACAGATCACGGTTGAGAGTGAAGCCGTTGTTCTGCTGCCGTCGGCTGTTTTACTCTGAAACTGGAACATAATGCAATTTCTGAGGAACATCACGAGTTATTCTGTTGCCAGTTACATTTAAACGACGATGAATCCTTCGACACATTAAGGACTCGTGTGTAATAAATGTCACATCAGAAGTGCCAGAAGATTTGCTGTCCCTCAGCTTGTCCTACTTTCCCCACAGTTCAAAGCGGCTCATCAGTTATTTAATATCTTTCCTTTACATGCATATAATGACCTCCGGGTCTGAGGTTGGCTCATGTGAACTCATGACCAAAGTTTAGGCAGTGATGATGTAACGTGTTCATCTTACACGACTGTACTGCTGTTCAGCTGAAGCAGAGACGCTGACATAGGTATTGAACATCTACCTAGCACCCTGTCTTTAAGGAAATGCTTCCGACATTTAGTTTGCCTCTGAATGTAACTGATCGCATTTAAAGTCAATTTAAAAAGGCACAGCGTCCGTTAGCTCCATCTCTACGGCAGACTCCTCCAACACTCGGCAACTCGCTCCAAAAACAATCCAGATTGATAAATAGCTCTTCAGGTAAATATGCGTTTGTGATCTTTGGGTCAACGTTCTCACTTGAGATGAACTCATCAGTGAATCTTAGTCTTCTTCCTCTCCTCTGCAGACAACACTGGAAACACCAGCTACCGACCGCCGCCGCGCACCAAGGAGGTGGTCATCAACCAGCAGGTGGTGAAGCTCAAGTACTGCTTCACCTGCAAGATGTTCCGGCCCCCGCGCACCTCCCACTGCAGCCTCTGTGACAACTGTGTGGGTGAGCTGTGGACGCACGTCGACACGCTGACATTTACACGTGATGAATAATAAATGGAGGACCTTGGCGAACAGAATCCCATCACGAGAGTCTGACGTGAGTTTCTCTTTCAGAGCGCTTCGACCACCACTGCCCGTGGGTGGGCAACTGTGTGGGAAAACGCAACTACCGTTTCTTCTACACCTTCATCGTGTCGCTCTCCTTCCTGACGGCGTTCATCTTCGGCTGTGTGACCACACATCTGGCTCTGAGTATGTGTGTTTCCTTCTGGTTAACGGGTGTTTCGTGGTCGATAAACAGCCACAATCTTACTGATAATAACGGCAAACACCCGCCAGTGACTGCTGGTGTTTGTTTTGTCTCGCCTGCACCGCCAGACGGGCGGGGTTTAACCACAGCAGAGCAGGTTAGATGTCTGATAAGAAACTCGCCAGAGTGTTCAAATGTTATTTCATCCACTGCCCCTGCACTCTGAAGCGTTAGAATAAGTTTATTTGTGTTATTATTCCCACATCACACAGACGAGCTGCACACTTTCCTCTTGTGTCCGTGGTATTTGTAGAGCCGTGGCTTCATTCATAACGTTGACAAGTTTTAAATGCTGCAGAACTTTCCTTTTCTTCATTATTCGTTGTGTTTAAAGCCGGTATCTGTGCACAGTTGCAGATAAAGATGAGGCTACACTAATAATATTAGATTTCCAGCGGTAGGATTGTTTCTGACTTGTGTGTCGATGAATCATGAACCTCAATATCGTCTTTGAATGTAACGCACGGGTTGTTTGTTCGTCTCTTTCAGGGGCTCAAGGTGGGAAGGGTCTGGTGTTTGCTCTGCAGGAGAGTCCAGGCAGATATCCTTTAATCACAAAAGTCTATCTGTCGGTGTGTTGTATTTGTTTCTCCCTCCTCCAATGTACCGACGCTCTCCTTGACTCCACCTTTCACTGCGGTGGAGCTGGTGATATGTTTCTTCTCCGTCTGGTCCATCTTGGGCCTCTCGGGCTTCCATACGTACCTGGTGGCTTCTAACCTGACCACCAATGAAGACGTGAGTCAGAGATTTCGTTTCTGGTTTTTAGTGTCAAAGACAATTTAGGATATTTTATAAAACAAAATATTATATTAATTAAATGACGAACATGAGATCTGAATAGAGTTTAAAGCATCTCTTTGCAATTATTCCCTCCGATTGTGTGGAGTTGATGAATACTTCCACATCCGATCACGTTGCAGAGACTTAAATAAATATGTTTTCTATGTTCCAGATTAAAGGCTCGTGGTCGGGGAAGAGTGGAGAACATGTCACCAACCCTTACAGTCAAAGAAACATCTTCATCAACTGTTGCTCGGTGCTCTGTGGACCCATGCCCCCCAGGTCAGTCTGAACCCTGAACCCTCCCTAAAGTCCTCGCTGCAGGATCAGTCGTCAGGTTCTCAACCGGGGACACATGTGATTAATACACCAGACATCGTGTGATGAGTTAATTGTTGGAATAGTTGTCGGGCTCTAACCCTAAAAGCTAAATGTGGCTTATTGTTGTAAAAGATGTGCAAGAGACGTGTTTGACCCTCTGACTCGGATCCTTCTGTCTCCGTCAGCTTGATCGACAGACGAGGCTTCCTGCCCGCAGAAGAATCTGTCCAGACAGCCGGCGCGGACATCGAGCTGCCCGCTCTGGCCACTAAAAGCGAGATAAACGTGGTAGGAGGATCTTCCCTGCTGGCTTTTGGCTTTCAGGAACCCCCCTGTCTTGTGCCTGCACCCCCCTGCTCCCACCAAAACTCTTCCTCTGCCTGACAGAAGCCGTGTTGCCTGCTGTAGCTCTCACCCAGCGTCTGTCTGCTGCCTGTTGGGTTAATCCCCACATGTACTGTATGACAGGTTCAGTGCACGCCGGCATCGTCTGAATGAGTTTTAATGAGATGCAGCGTTCCCCTCGGTTGATCAAAGCAGAAGGTAAACGAGCCTGACAGTAACTGAAAGCTAAACGCAGTCAAGACACACAGAGCTGAAAGGAAACAAGTGCACATAAACAGGGTGAAATATTATTTTGTTTCGGGGGGGGGGGGGATCCTGTATGGTACGGTAGAGGAAACAGATCTGATCAAGCTCATGTCTGTGTGTTGAACCCTTTGACAGTAAATGTTAAAACGGTGAAACAGTCGCACAAACTGCTCAAAGTGTCAGATGCTGGCTCCTTGTGCTAAGCTAAGCTAAGCTAAGCTAAGCTAAGCTAAGCTAAGCTAAGCTAAGCTAAGCTAAGCTAAGCTAAGCTGACTGCTGGCAGCAGCTTCGTCTTTAACACACACACATGAGAGTCCATCCTTTTATAAATATAAACTTGTTCTAAGACGTATTTACCTCCTGGAAATAAACATACGTTTAGTTCAAGCGACAGATTTACTCCATATATTTTTATATGTTATTGTTTCTCCACCTCGGTATTGTGTCCTGTGTTTGACGAGGGAGGAGTTGTAGGAAGTGGAGACCTTTGTTTACAGCTGTGGTTCAGAAGGAGCCGCAGTCTGAGCCACACGGCTCTCACACCGAGCGCTGGCGTCGCTGCTGTTCTGGCTCTTTGTTTAAACCAAAAGAACAAGACGGCTATAAAAGCTCTTTTTATTCGTGCGTACGGAGGAGACTGGAAGCCCGCTGAAGCTGCGGTGTTAAAACTGATTTTGTTGGGTTCGGTTTGGCAAGTGTGTGACTCGCTGCTGAAGCTGTGAGAGAAGTTCCTTGTTGTTCACTTCCTGTTGTTCACTTCCTGTCTCACAATAATGTGCGTCTGCAGGTGAAGTCAAAGTGCCAAATCATTCCCCACGTGCCTTCATCACATGTTTGTTTGTCCATCCTGTTTTTATACAGATTTCTATCTGAAATGTAAAATAATAATAATAAAACATTTCTGTCCGTGCGAGCCATCATCTGTGTGAACTCATTCTTCATTGTATTTTTCCTCCATTGATATTATTTCTAAAAAATAATTAAAAAAAGACTGCGCCAGAGACACTTAAGGGTCACAAACTGTTTCTTATCAGACGCCTGCTCTGATGTGGTAAACCCCGCCCGTCTGGCGGTCTGAGCAAAACAAACGCCACCAGTTAGACAGGTGCTGCAATTAAAGTAACAACACTGAGAAGTGTGTTATTTTAATTAAAACATTTTTTACAAGGTGTGTGTGTGTGTGTGTGTGTGTGTGTGTGTGTGTGTGTGTGAGTGAGTGAGAGAGAGATAGTTTCCACTTTACTGTGTCAGTATTATCTTAAAGGGACAGTTCACCCTAAACTAATACTTTCCTCTTCTAGCAGTAAGAGAAGCGACTCAAAGGATCCAGAACTGTGTGAACTTTGTTTTGTTTTTGTCAGTTGCTGAAAACAGTAAAATAATTATTAATATATGAAAATGCTCAACTTGCTCAGGCGCCTGAGTCCAAACTAAATATAAAAAACAATATTGCTCATGTTGATCTTCACATTCTGATTCCCGAGGTGTGATGTCATCCACATGCAGATCTTTGGCATGACACGTGCAGACTCTTCCTTCTTGCACTACCAGCTTGCCCGTGACTGATTCATCTCGCACAGCTGTTGCTTATTCGACAGCCGGCCGTTCGCCCCGTTAACTTCACGTCTCATCACTTCTTGTCTTGTTTCCCTCCCCAGTGCACGCAGGGAACTAAAGGTCTGCTGGAGTCGGCCACTCTCCCTCCTCTCCTGTCCACCTCGTGTCCTCAGGGGAAACCTCCCGCAGCTCACAGCTGCCCAGACAGCAGCCCCGCGGTGAACTCTGACCCCTCGCCGGAGCTGTCCACGAGCTGCGGCGGCACCCGCCATACCTCCAGCTCCCGAGGCGACGCCTCTCCGCCACGTCACACCAAGACTCGTTCAAAGAAAAGCAAACGAGCAGCTTTGCATATTCCCAACCCGTCCTTCGATGTCCCGGTCTCCCCCACCTCCCCGGACGCTGCCCCCACCTCCCCGGACGCTGGCCCCAGCTCCAAAGCCAGGGGACACAAAGGTGCCAGCTTCACCCATTTGCACTGAAACGACGGCTCACGTGAACACACACATTGTTTGAAGCTTGCATGCTGTAACAGTCAGATAACAGTGAGTTGGTTCTCTGAGAGCTCGGGGGGGGGGGGGGGTGTAGTCAGGAGGACAGACACAGATGGAAACACTAGACCGGATGTGTCCTGGCTGTAGAAGGTGGTGTACTGATGGAGCCATATGCCTTTCTGATGATGCTCATGTAAAACATGAATGTTACCAGCATGTCAGATCCATAAAGTGTTGTGAAATAGTGACTTTGATGTATCAGGTGGTCTTAAAAGGAAAGTCCGTCGCAAATATAGAATTCACATGTCATTTCTATAAGTGCAGCTCAGCTTGGAGCTCCTCCAGAAGCTGAGCAGCAGAGAGGCGGGTGGTGCGGGAGCAGTCATCTCCTTTAGATGCACCGATGGGTGACGAGTTAAAGTGCATACAGTGAATGTTTGTGTCCCTGCAGCAGCTGGACAGCACGGTTGCATGATCACATACAAAGTCGATGCAGAAACTCCTCAAATTAAACAAATTACACGAATATGCAAGTTACATTTTTTTTAAACTCAAGTGAGAAATTCCCGCTACGCAATAATACTGAGTTTAAATCTAGTTTTTAAAGAGACACTATGTAGATGTTTGTGTGTCGCTGGTGGGATTTATGCCTCATTGAGATGACGTGCTGATGGAGCTACACTGTTAGCGTAGCCCTGATTGAGCCAAACTCCATTCAGAAAACGACCATTTTAAAAGTAGTTTGCTTGTCGTCCTGCGGACAGACCTGACTGAGCTTCAATTCAGATTATCTACAGATCGACATCATGACGCTGTTAATTCGGCATCATTTTAATCCATTTATTGCAATAACATCTCAACAAAATCTGTTTATTTCGGGTTCATACCGCTGTGAGAACGTTTCTCCAACCTCTCCAAGTTGTGTTGAGATCGAGTGACTACACAGTATAAGATTCACATCACTTTTAAACCTCTGCATTTGTTGTTTCTACACATTTATTTAGGTTTTAATTTGTCGCCCATCTGTTATATCGTAAACAAAAGGTAACCA
This sequence comes from Cottoperca gobio, assembly GCF_900634415.1. Lineage (NCBI taxonomy): Eukaryota > Metazoa > Chordata > Actinopteri > Perciformes > Bovichtidae > Cottoperca > Cottoperca gobio. The sequence goes on from NC_041365.1 coordinate 20,443,507, forward strand.
GGTCCATTGACTTCAGTCATTTATTCCCCAAATATGGTCATGTGATGCAATTATCACACCTTTCTTTGTTTACTCTCCAACATTTGGATATTGCACATGTGAATTCTGTTTGTGTGGATTTCCCCTTTATGGTTGTACGAGCAGCAGCCGTGTGTAGAAGTTGTATCGATGTGTACAGATTTGTATGCTGTATAAATGGCAGTAAATGCAACTGCATGATGATGACTTATTTTATCCAAACGTCACTTTATAGACCTGAGAGATCCGACACCACTGTTTGTGGAGAAGCTCCTGGACGTAGTTGCGTACCTGAGCTGAAGCAGTGTCACCTGTGCACCACCTGCGTTATCATCATTATCACACGATTTAAAGCTTCCACTTCCTGCAACACCTGTTCTCTGCTCCTTAAAACTGTTTTACTTTGATACATCTAAGATTGTCAAACGGTGGGAGTGTGGAAGCCCATAGAGGACTTTATTAACATGATAATGTAAACACAAGGAGGGTCTTCAGTTAGGACGTCGATCTGTAGACGGGACACCAAAGGTCACCTGGGACCCGACTTTCTCCGCAGGTCAGTTGGTGAACGAGGAAGTGACGTCCTACCTGAAGACCCGCCTCGATGAGATGACTGACAGATTGCATTTTCATTTACCAAAAGAGTGAGCTGACATGTAAATGCAAAAGACTGGTGTGATATTACATTTTCAAGTTTACATTATTATTTAAAGAAAAGTCCCCTCTGGGCTTCCATAGTGTGTGTTGGTTTGTTCTCAAGTGGAAATCTGTAGGTTTAGTTATTCAACTGTGACAATCACCTCCACACACACACACACACACACACACACACACACACACACACACACACACACACACACACACACACACACACACACACACACACACACACACACACACACACACACACACACCTTCTGGATGAGAGAAACGTTGCGAACTGTAAAGTTATTTATGAAAATGCTCCTGTTGAAGAAAAATAAAGTTCAGTGAAATATAACAGAGGCTCAGTTTGTTTTTATTAAATAATTACATTTGTGCTGAGATGTTTTCTTATAGAATAGAATAAAATAATACGTTTATTAATCCCCTGTGGTGTGAAACAGACTTGTGTGGCAATAAAAAACAAATATAAAAACATAATTCAAAGCAGTTTTTCATGACATATAATCATCAAACATAAAAGTATACAAAGCAAAGTAACACAGGACAAGTCATGCAGACTGACTGAAGATAAAGTGACTTTAATAACTGAACATATGAGAAGAGAGGAGGCTGCATTTATATTTTATGCCTCTGCAGTTCTGCAGTCGGCCACTAGAGGGCAGCGATGATCTATAACAGTTGTTACAGAGTTTAGCTTCACTGTCGCCTCTTCACTTCTTCATGGGCTGGTTTTGTTTCTTTAACAATTCAAGATCTGAGTAAATAAGAAATTAAAAAACATACTAGTGTATTTATTAATAATAATAATAATTACAACTGTGTGGATGAAGTTTAATCAGAGTTTATTATTTAAAGAAAATGAAGGAAAAAAACGACATTAATGTAACACGGAAATACATAATACATAAAAACAATACATCAAATAATAATACAAAGTGACCACACATGCATTAAAATAAATAAGCATTATGTTGAGACTGTCATCAGATGCTCAATCCTGATTGGTCTACGGAAATGTGTGACATCATCAAGACAAAAACACACAAACCTGTTCCACTGGACTCATTTGTTAACTTCCTGCAAGTCGAAAAAACATCTTCACAACCTTTTTTTCTTCTATACCTGCTTCTCCTCGTCAATCCAGTTTGCCGACTGGACGAAAGGTCTTCAAACATTCCTTTAAAACATGCCAGAGCTGTAATTTGAATGTGAAAATATACAATAATGTTTCTGTTTGAAACTAAAATGCATTTACAAGCCGAGCCTCGGCACTTTATATCTAACGTGCTTTCATTCCGCTCCCCTCTCTACGCTTCACGCCTGTATTCAGCGGCGGAGGAGGGTCCTGATGGCACAGGTGTTTCTTTGTAATTAACTGTGAAGAATGAGGAACGGTGCGATGAAGTGACGCACAACATGCAAAGATGCTCCTGTGTCAGTTAGCACACTTTGTTGTTGTGATAAAGGGGAAGAGATGCTTTGCGGTCATTACTGGAAGCAATATTACTTTCATTAGCAGCGGGTTGTTCTTCACACACATTGTTTCCGAGAATCAAACTGCAGACGAGGAAAAGATGCAGGTCGCAGTTCACTTCCTCGTTCTAAATGTCCCTAAATATTTTCCATTTCTGCTTTTAAGCTGCTCTTTAGAGGCTTTTAGCTTCTTGTTTTGAGTTTCTGGGCCTCAAACTGCAGAACTAAAGAAGAATCAGGGCCAAAACCAAACCATCAAACAAAGCTGTGAACACTGGACGACCATTCGTGTTATAATATATTAGATATAAAACTTATCATATATTCTTATCAGTGTCTTCTAGAGCTGCACTGTTGTACTTTCATCTATGCTGTAGGTGCTTATAAGAAAGTAAGTCTATTTATATACCGGTATTGCGTGTATCTTAACACTCTTGCCCCCCTAAGACCCTCTCCTGATCTGTGCACCGAGCTTTGAAACGCTTTGATCTCGAACAGAACCTGTGCAGCATAAGTGGGGATCTGCAAACACAGGCTTAAACCTGCAGTCTCGCTGACCCCAAGTGTGAAGCACAACACATGTATCCAGATTCAGATTCTAAAACGTAAAGCGTTCTTCTTTGGCCCATTTTCCCCAGATTTGGAGGAAACAACAAAATTCATTGTGAGTGACGAGTGGTTCCCCCCCCCCGCCGGCTGCCAGCAAGCAGCAAGCAGCAAGCAGCAAGCAGCAAGATGCAAGCAGCAAGATGCAAGCAGCAAGATGCAAGATGCAAGCAGCAAGCCGCAAGATGCAAGCCGCAAGATGCAAGCAGCAAGCAGCAAGATGCAAGCAGCAAGATGCAAGTAGCAAGATGCAAGCAGCAAGCCGCAAGATGCAAGCAGCAAGATGCAAGCAGCAAGCAGCAAGATGCAAGCAGCAAGATGCAAGCAGCAAGATGCAAGATGCAAGCAGCAAGATGCAAGCAGCAAGATGCAAGCAGCAAGATGCAAGATGCAAGCAGCAAGATGCAAGCAGCAAGATGCAAGATGCAAGAACCAAGCAGCAAGCCGCAAGCAGCAAGATGAAAGCAGCAAGATGCAAGCAGCAAGATGCAAGCCGCAAACAGCAAGCCGCAAGATGCAAGCAGCAAGGTGCAAGATGCAAGGTGCAAGATGCAAGCCGCAAGATGCAAGCCGCAAGCCGCAAGCAGCAAGATGCAAGCTGCAAGCAAACTATATTTTTAAATGGCTGCAGCCTCTGAACTGAGGCACCTACAGCTGCTGGTTAGATTTGATCTAATTATACCTGCTCGACTGCACCTGTGTCGATTATGCAACGCTCCTCTGATTACCTGGCAGCTGTTTTTGTTTTTACATGCCCTGAAAAGTGTTGAAACTCACGCTCTGCATATTTGTTTCACTTTTTACTTTTGGTAAAGCTGTTGGTGTTTTTTGTCGATGACTGATTAGAAAGCTAAGCACAAGTCAAACTTCTACGACAGCGAACATGTTTTAATCATTACAGACGCTCCACTGTAAACTCTTCTTCTTATAATCCCTCATTATTAACACAAACACAAGTTAGACCTACGTGATGCGTCCCCGTGTTTACAGCTTCAAACGTTGACCTCATATGGAGTCATGTATTTAGAATGTGTTTGAGATTATCTGTAAAGAAGCCAAGAATGTGTAAACTCCTGAGCGGACCGTATACAACTCAGCACATCAGCAGCATAATATATAAACAAGGTTCTTCTCCAGCTGTCTAACTGCTCGTTTACCTGTCTGTCTTACGTGCGTGCAGCTAACGAGGAAAGCGGGGCTCCCCTCTCGCCATATGCTCTCCGGAATGTGAAGACAAATTAGGTTGCCCCGGGCCAAAAGAGTCTGCCATGTTTAATGAGTTCCTCGGAAGAACAAGTAAACGTTTATGGAGAACCGGTGCTTAACACCGCCGATCTCTCCTTCCTTGTCTGCAGCGTACGGCTGTGTCATGAAAACAGAGCTCTGCAGCCGAGGGGATCCCCTCCTGCCTGCTTAATGAGTGGAGTCTTTGTGTGCGCCTCAGGCTTTAGGTTAAACATTTCATCACCCTTTACTATGCATTCACTTCTTGGCACTGATAACATCTCATCAGACGTCGAGCCCGGCGCTCATTTAGGAGTTCTTCTGCAGGACAGTGCCAAAGGCAGAGATAGGAACGTTATCGTATCATCATTTCTGGATTCAGCTAAAGTTCAACGGACGTGGTTTTAAATGTTCATATCTTACATGCATCTCTCAAGGCTTGTTAAGACCATCTGAACTCCAGTTGTTTGAGTGCTGCAGTGAAGTAGAAGTGTCTTTTTATTATGCATCTGGGCTGCTATCTATTTGTTTGACGTTGTTTTGTCACCACGAGCACCAACCAGGGGAAGGCCTGCAGAAGAGCGTCAGAGACGACATCAGCGTCTTTCTGAAAAGTTCAAAAAGGTTCACAAAAAAGCATAACCAAAGCCGAAGCTAAGTAGCTTCTTCCTTCCTTCACCAAGGAAAGAAAGGTTGATTTATGTTCAACGTTCAAGTTATGTTTTCCTTCACAGGGTGGCTCACCTTTGGGGTGAAAGGGGAAAACCTCAAGTGCGGCTCTTTCATGTGGAACATAGACAATTGAGTTATTGTAATAACAACCAAAACCCTCAAAAATACACTTTTAGTTGACGTACATTGACAAAAAATGTCAAAAATGCTCGTCCCCGTCACTTCGACACAAAAACAAGGGAAATCAGGGTCCAAGTCGACAAACAGACAAACGGTTACCCTTTAAATTAGAAGTGTATTCTAAATGTACATCTGTGGAGGAAGGGTTGAGCTGGTGTTCAGCAGAGCCAGCTGCACCTCCGCTTCTGTCAGGTGTTTAAACTATTATCATTTCATTCGAGCATGAAAAGCACTTGTTGAGTCTTAAAGTCAACACCTCTAACAGATGCTTCCGGAGAGATTCATACATTAGTTCACAAATCCACTGCTGACTTCACTCCATTACACGCTGACGTCTGTCTCAATCTGTGAATCCAAAAACAGGAATAGATTAAAGATTTCAGATCCAGATGCAACATCTCTCATCGCCGCCTCCTGCTCGGAGACACAATCACCGCGTCAGGGTTTCTGTGGTACAATTAGTACAAACTGAAGGCAGCTTCACAGTGTTCGCATCGCCTCACTCTCCTCACCACCAACTGTTCCGCTTGTAACGCTTTGTGGGGTCCGCCAGCGTGAAACCCCCGCTGGATGAAGGTGAGGAGGCGCACTTTCTCTCCTGCGGTGAGAACTCACATGCAGCCGCTTGACTTGTGCAGCAAATGAATTGATTGTTGCTTTACAGGCGGGATGTGAGAGATTGCTGATGCAGTTTCCCGGAACCAAAGAAAGAAATGCTTTCAGCACAAGATCACGAGAGATTCTCAACACAACGAGTCGTATTGATGTGATGCTGGAGAGGAAAGGCATCTTACACTCATGGACACCACCTGACATGAAGAATATGTCATATGCAGGAGCGATTTACACGCACAGGGATCATTCAGGAGGGCAGGAAGTGGGTGTGCGTCTCATCTTGCACGTCTGGCATGTTATATTTTCTTACTAATAATTATTGTGGCAAAAGTCTTATTTGTATCCATCAGTACCGACAGTAAGTTTGAATGGAATACATTATATAGTCTTACATTTGACCTTTTCTTGCACCTCACCTACACAGGAGCAAGACACACAGACTTTGTAGTCCTTGAGCCTCTTTTTGTAGTTCTTTTGTGCCTTTTGTAGTCGTTCACTGTTTTCTTTGTGGTCATTTCGAGTCTCTTCGTGGTCAGTACGTGTCTCTTTGAGTGACATTTTGTAAGTAAAGGACGGGGGGGGGGGGGGGGGTCTTAGAGACTTTGTGCCTTTATTGTTTTAGTTAATGTCATTTAAGTTCTGTTGACTTTGTGTACAGTATTCACCCCTGTATGCACCTCTCACCAAATATTCCCCCAGATTCAGTTCTGTGTGTGATGTGTTATGTGTTCATTTGTGCAGGAATGAACGTCCTGTGAAGAAGGAAGACGTGCTGCCGAGCTCGGTTGTTGGGAAGGTTCCTGTCCGGAAGGCTGCAACCAGAAAACAAGAGGCCTAAAATAGAGGACTGGGGGGGAAAAAATATAATCCAAGGGCTCTGCGTTGCATTCAAGTCAACTGCGAGAGGAAAGCGCTCAGACAACCAAAACTTTAAAAAAAAAGCCTCTAGAATTGTTGGCGAAAGAATCTGACAATGTCGACCAAAACACAGGAAGCAACACTGAAAGAACAGAGCGTACCGTCAGGGAGTTGTGCCGGACGGGCAGATACATTGGCCTTTAATTCACAACACACTATGAGTCACGTTTTAATTTATACCTAAAGGTTTTGTTGTTTCACCACAACCAAAGCCGCTCCCTGAGACTTAGCCAAACTTGTTTTAGTTGCCTGAACATAACCATAGCCTCGCCCGAGCCATAAATGTAGGTGTTTTTGTTGCCAGAGTTATTTTTCTCATCTAAACTTTGGATTTTTAAAGCAAAACGAAAAAACATTCTAGTCTTCAATATGAGACAGATATACCGTATGTTCCGCACTATAGAGCGCACCGGACTATAAGGCGCATTAAGCGAAACAAAACAGTCAGATGAGTCACAATAACTCTCAACCTTGTTCAGTTGTAACACGTAAAAAAAATGGTCTTCTTTACTTGGCGCAGGTCATCTTCTTGCTTCCTCCACTTCCGTACCATTGATTCATTAATGTTGAATTCTCTCGCAGCTGCTCTATTCCCATGTTCTACTGCGTGACTGATAGCCTTGAGTTTGAAGTCCGCGTCGTAAGCGTGTCTCTTGACAGGTGCCATTTTGGGGTCCTTATACACACACACTGTAATATTATGGTGAAGCACAGTATGTATTACTCCGCGACGCGGACTACGGTAGCCGTAATGCTGCAAGTGGTGCGGCTTTGTAGTTTACCAAAGTCGTAGTAAAACATTTTGACAGAGCGCCGTGTACCACACAAAATCGCTTCGAGATCAGTAACCACAACCAGAATTAATCCATATATAAAGCGCTCCGGATTATAAGGCGCACTGTCGCTTTTTGAGAAAATTAAAGGCTTTTAAGTGCGGAAAATACGGTATATTAAATAGATTACATGATGTGAAATATGTAAATGAAACCATAATTACTCACGTCATTCGATACTTTTCACAACAGTGGGTTCTCACTTTTCAGCCAATCACACGCCTTTTAAGATCGCTAGCTACACAAGCTGCTCGCTACCTTCATCGGAAAGAGTTAGCAACTGGCTGGGTTCAGCAGTTGGATAATAAAAAAAATCCAGTTTCCAATGTTACCTACGCAAGCTATAATTACCTTAATTAAATAGGATTAACTCACTATCACTGCATTGATCAAGTCGAAGCATCATAATGGACCAGATTACATTAATTACACCTTACACAAGCAGCAGCTGCCTATAATAACTCAGTAATGTGGACACACCCACACACGCTCATCGATGTCACATGACACCAAAACCATCTAACGAGTTTTAATTAACGCAAACTATGAATAAATATGTTGGGCAACAACGTTTCTCAAAGGAATTACACGAGCCGATAACAATATCTATTTGACAAAAAAGATAGACTAAATATTATAGTCTGGTTTCTTTTTTCAGCAGCTACGGTTCCTCTGCTTCATGTACGTCATCATTTATTTGTTGTTTCCATCGCATTGTATCGCATTTTGTCGCATTTTGTCGCAACTTTAGCACCTCAACCAAGCGTAGAAACATTTTCCACTTGTGCGTTTGAAAATATGCATAAAAACAGGTGGATGGAAACAAACATTTACTCATATGATTCAAAAGGAATTCAATTTAGCGCATAAATAAAGTTTTTCTCCATAACACCCCCCGGCTCTGTAAGAAAGACCCCGCGCCACCGCCACTCGGGGAGGTCTTTACCCGACATTTTCCACAGTTTTCTTTTCCATACGCTCTCCACGCTACTGTGAACACAGTGTGGTGCATATCATGTGTACGGAGCTGTAGGAGAAGACCACCCCTGAAAACCCCCGCTGTGTCATAAAGTCACTTTCCATATGTAAAACTACACAGAGGTGCATTGTTGCAGCTATTACACAATGAACTGTATAATCAAAACAATTAATACATCCGCTCGTCCCAGATTCTCTAATTAAACACATTTATGACTTCTACTGTATTTTCCACGGTTAATTACATGCATTGCACACGTGTGCGTTACGTTTTAGAAGCGTCCTTGTCCGCTTTGTTTAGTTGCATTTCCTAATTGATGAAATGAACATTTTCTCTCTGCACAGACTTGTAGCTGTGATTTCATCCAGTAGCCTTTTAAACATACCTGGATGATCAGTTCAAGACTTCAAAGACCTTTACCTTGTCAATCCCGTGATGTATGCGCCGCGCTACTAACATCAAACGAATGGACTCTGATGAATTTATGTGGCTGTAAAGAGGGTTTTGGGCTGAGCATAAACTGCCTCACATCTGTGCTCAATCTTCAGTGTGGCGCGTAACGAGGATCCCAGGGCCTTTGTTCTCTCCCCCAGGAGAGAAGGAGCCAGGTAGGGGGCCTGATGCTCAGGTAAGCCTGTGGATGTGCCTCACAGCTAATAGGAAACATTAGTGGAGGGCTGACGATCCTCAGCTCGGACCCAACGTTTGGACCCACACATAAAAGCAAAGAGTCTGACAGACTTTCATTTACGCTGAAAGTGAAGCACGCTACAAGGTTGGTACTCTACAGTGAGATGAGTCACAGCCAGAAGTAAAGAAACATTCACAACATGTCTTAGCTTTCGCTTTCAAGTACAAATAAGAAGAAGATCAAGATATTTAAGACCAGCGGGTCCAGCTCCTAAACATGAAGTTAACAAACATTTACACAAGTACTTACTTTAAACCAAACCAGGATGTTTTACCTAACCAAGTAGTTTTGTTTGTTTCAATTAACAACGTTGACCACGTGTTCAAAACTGCGACTGGAAACTTAATTGAGAATACAGTGTAGCTGTAACTGAAAAGAAAAAGAGAAGTCTGATAAACAGAAACAAACAGAGTTAGCCAGCAGGTGCTAACTCTACAGCGCTTTTAGGCTCTTTTAGCTTATTGTTTTGGTTTTACTGTTTAAAAAAGAAAGAAGATTCTATCCTGTTTGTGCACAGACTGCCCTGCCGGCAGAAATAATGGTTGAATCAAATGATCAGATTGGGAGATCGGTGCACCCGGGTGATGCCCCCCCCACCCCCCCTCCTCATGGCTTCCTGGGCACCAAGCCTTTCTATTGTGATGAACGCACACGCAGGAAATTGCACGCAAACAGGACATCTGTCACGTTAATTGCCAATTTGTTGTAATGTGTTGTCATCCAGACAAAGAGGCTGGTGAGATCAGATTCTTACGGCACTCTGGTGATAAATACACAGCTCCATGATTAGCTCTATAAAACTAATCCCATCCGAATAGAGATGTAATCTTATAGAAGCTCCACAAAGCCAGTGGCTGTGTTGCAATAACACCACAGGTGGAAACGATGTCAAACTACACAAGGTGTTTTTTCTTATAGGGTGAAAAGTCCCCGACGCGAGCCACATCTTGTCCCCTGGAGAAAGACCAGCGGTGTTTCTGCGGCTTCAAAGGCCGGGGCAGGTGAGCACGGATCAGCCTGCAGCATCACGCAGCAACACTGAGGTGGAGCCGGAGGTGCGACAGATCTAACTAAAACTATTGGCTGTTGGATGGAAATGGCTTCACCCCCCCCCCCCCCCCCCCATGGAGCATTCATTAGTTTTTACTGCCATTACACCTCGTAAATGTTGCATGTTTTGATCTCTGCTGATCATGTGGCGCAAATTCCAAGAAATGCGCACTTTCTGTGTGTGTGTGGGTACTTTTTTCAATTAATATGATTTCATACTTTGTGCATGTTAAAATGTGACTTATGAGACGTATTAAAGTAGAACCTCACAAGGCTTAGTATGTTCCGAGAGGCAGAGGATAAACAGACTCTTCTTCACTTTTAATTAGAATGACATTTAATTTTATAATTGGCCATAAACCTAAAGGGGAAACCTGAACTGCCCTGGTTGCATTCATTGCACAACGCCTGATCAGTTTGATCTGGCAGGACACCAAGTTCAACCCTAATTAGATTAAGCATCTAAATATAGATCAAGTAATAGTTCACAAAGAATCTTATGTAATTGTTACGTAAAATGAAAGCAAGTGTAAAGCAGAACGTTTAAACAAATGAAAAGAGAATTTAAAAGTGAATAAAATCTTAAAATCAGAGACGTTTTGTCTTCAGAAGAGTCAGTGATCTGGAGAGTGTTGAATCAGGAATAATGTTCCTTAAATTCCTGATTATGCATCAATGTTACGGCAATACTTCTGGCAGCTGGCTGAATGTGCTCGTTCATTATGAAGGTAAAAATATTTGGAGACGTTTAATAAACAGGCTCCGCGGCTCCGGACTGACCTGCCCGAAGAAATAAAGCCGTCTGACTCAGCGTCTTCTTTTAAGTTTATAAATAAAGTTTATTATTATTATAAACACAAACAGTCCAGCGGTAAGAGATATTTCTGTGCAGCTTTGTCGCTCTTATTTGTCTTTGATGCCATTTTTCTATCATTTATATCGCTAACTAGCTAACTAGCTAACAAGCTAACTAGCTAACAAGCTAACTAGCTAGGTAGGAATATGTTGTCTTCCAAACACTACTGCTGGATTATAAAGCACTGAATGGTTCAGGTCCAAAATACATTTCTGATCTTCTACATGACGAAGCGTCAGACCTCTCAGCTCGTCTGCTTTCTGTCCTCAGAGTCAAAACTAAACATTTACTTTTTATGCTCATATATCTGGAACAAACTCCCAGAAAACTTTAACTCTCACTCTTTTAAATCAAGACTTTACTGTTTGTTATTAAATCAAATAACTATTCATTTCTTATCTAATTCTTATTCTTGGTTTTATACCTGTCTTAGTCTGTTAGCTTGTTTTTAAATGTCCTTTTATAATGTGTTTCTTTTGTCTCAATGCTTTTGATGTTTGCTGTTAAAGCACTTTGAATGTGCGATAAGATAAACTTTATTTATCTATTTCAGGAGAACAATGTGCAGTTGAGATAGAAAAGGTTTAATGTTGGAGAAAATGTATTTGAACTACAACTAGCTTCTGAATCCAGTTCCTCCACACAGTGAAGATTGTGCAGGACCCCTCAGTCTTACTTACAGTTTACTTTTACACGTTATAATTCTCCCTTCAGCCCTGAACTCGTGATCTCACCACAAAAGCGAAACCATGTAATCTTTTCAAATGTCATGTTTAAGTAACACACAGGAGTAGTTGTAGGCGCTAAACTAAATCATACATTGAATCCTTTCTAAGTTGAGTTTTTAACCCTTTCCAATGATTCTGATGACAGGTTTGTATTTGTAGTAAAATAAAATTAATCCAGATAAAATTTTAAAACTAGTGCGATTTATGTTTTGCCGTCAGCAGCTGTGTGCATTGTTCTCGATATATTTTTACTTAAAAAAAAAAAAAAAATGCTACAACAAAGGGGTATGTTCCAACAGGTCCTTGAAATCCTTGAAAGTTTGTGAATTCAAGGGAAAAAAACTCAAGGCCTTGAAAGTTTTTGAAAATAGACTTTAAAAGACATAAAATGCTTGAATTTATTTATTATATGTTTTTTGCAAGAATAGAAATGTCAGTTTAAAAATCTTTTTTAATTTATTATCTATATTACTTGATTTGAACCTTGATTTGTGTCAAACAAAAAATTTAATTTGTAGGAATTGGGCCTGGAAAGTCTTGAAAAGTCCTTGAATTTGATGTTTAAGAGGGTGTGGAAACCCTGGGGAGGTGACTTGATCACATGACGTTCACTTTACCCAATGGTGCGGCTGTAGCCAATTAGTGCGCTTGTTAAAGTAGTAAGAGAGCAGAAACTAAAGCAGAAAAACAGGTTAAAGAACGCCGAGTGGATCGGCCACTGGATTTCCTGTGTGTATAAAATACCATTTTATTTGCAAGGTTATTTATGAGTGTGTATAAGGAAACACAAAAACAAGTCACTACATTCAGAGGACAGCAAACTCAACGTCAGTGTTCTGGTGCAATAATGCTGGATGTGAAGATATTGATGAATAAACACGTTTTACAACTATTTCGGTGTTTACAGGCCTTCTGGGTTTTTGCCGTGTGGTGACAGATGGGGACAAAGCCAGAAGGAAAACAAGCTGAAATTTACTCCAGAAACTCTTTGTCTCTCTTGCAACAGGATATTTATAAGGCCACCGCTGCCAAGCAAGTTTGTGTCAAAAGACATTTAGAAAACAAGGAGCTTTGGGGACAAAACCTGCGTTAAAAACGTCACAGGGGCTTCCATTGTTCACAGCGGAGACATGATGTACTCTGATAAAAGCCGTGACATGTCATCGGGTAAGGGAAAAGTTTGTTTTAGCAACATGTAAGAGAGCTTCCTGGAGTCAAATGCGTTTTACGGCACGCCTTGGCTTACTGAAACTGTATCTTATTGGTTGGGACAACAACAACATTATGGCTCCAAACAATAAGCCAGCTGCTCACTTATCCTGCAGAACAATGTCTTGTGGACTTAGTGAATACCTGGGGTGTATATCAAGACAAGTGTGTGCCAGGAGGACATCCTTGATAGAGAACTAAGCTTGTTCTCTTGTGATATTTATGGGTTAATTATGTCGATTCTTGAGAAAAACAAAAGATTTCTGGAGATAATGAGACGGAAACGACTTTTGTTTTTGTTGAAATCACTTTCTGGTTAATTAACACCAGATTTCAGGCTTCGAGATTGTGACTGTTGAGCAGTTTTCATCCACAATTGAGCAATAAGTCAGGTCATAAATGTGTAATCTATCCCTCGACAGTCTCTTTACATGACGAGGTCTGATCTGAATGTTCTCTCTAACAGAAAGACACTGGGAAGTTTCTGCCTGTGTTATACTTTGATGTGTTTTCCTTCATCGGACATCCATTAGTTGCTACGTTATCAATGCACGCTGGCACGGCACGGCACTGCTGACCTCTGGTAAACATTACACGTAATGAGAGGAAAAAACATTTTTATTTTCTCGTGATAACGGGATTATTATCTTGTAATCGTGAGATAATAAAGAGGAGAGCTTGTGTAGTAGGAAGGTGTAGTAAGGGCTTTTCCTGGAGCATTTGTTATGAGATCATAATACTTTAAATGACACTGAAACCAAACCCAGATGTCACACGTGGGGTTTTTCGCTTTTATCCAGGTCGTTAAACCTGCAATAACATTTTTCAGGAGCAACAGTGATTTACACGACATTTACACCTATTTACACATCCAGCAGCATCATCCCCTCTCTTTTAGCTCGGTTTTGGTCTCCACCAACAAAAAAAAAGAAAATCTGACTGTTTAGCAGCTAAATGCTCCTCGTTGTCATGTGTGTGTACAACAATGACGCCTTTGGAGCGATAATAATGAACCCAATTAGTTATGTTGCGACCCAGAAAACCAAAAAAAGCCATGTCTCCATACATATGTATCAAGAAAAGAAGTTTCCATCCACTACCGTTCAACAATGACTTACAGTTGGTTCAATGAGATAAGCTGTAGTTGCCGCCAGAAAACCAATATAGCAGAAGAAGAAGAAGAAGAAGAAGAGGGCGCAACAAGATGACGTAATCAAACCACCACCGGTGGAACCTTAAACGGAAATAAGACAATTTTTGTAAATCAGATCGGAATGCAAAATAAAAATGTGCATAAAAACTATACTTAGACTCTATAAATAGTGTCAAGTGTAAGCTGCTGAGTCACGTGACACCTGTTCACGCCACACACAGTCATTGTATCCACTGTGTGATCACATTGCTATATCACACTGATTCTTCTTTAACTAACCGCTATCACTAACATGTGTTTTCAGGCTGTGTTATTTCCCATCATGCATTGAGCAGGACTCATAATCATCTCCTTCAGTGTTATGACATGAGGCTGATTTAAAGCTGCTGCATCGCCACAGAGCAACGGGTCACAAGCGCACAGACAGCGCAACTTCCTGGAAAGGCAGCTAGAGTAAATATTATATTTACAATGGGGGGGGTCGTATCAGTGGGGCTGCCCTGTAGCACACACGCTGTTGTAATGAGTTCATTAGGAAAAGTTGTCTCCAGCTATGTGTGGTCTGCACTCTGTGAACGAGAGGAGATGAAACTCTGCGTTAAATTGTGTAAATCTATGTTAATTTTCTCCGTATGATGGTCATTTTATCAATAGGGATAAATTCTGATTGGCAGGCCAGTGGAAATGGAATCGCTAATATAAATGTTATGTAGGAAATCAGATTGAATGTCAAAGTCCTAAAAGCTGGAATCATTCTGACAAGATAAGTAGATCTTTCGCAATTTGCATTAATCACATTTAGCAAAAGGCTAGCTTGAAAGGTCGCTGTTAAACCTGTCAACACTGTTATTCTACTAGTCCAGCGTGCGTGTGTGTGTGTGTGTGTGTGTGTGTGTGTGTGTGTGTGTGTGTGTGTGTGACATTAACACCTTCTTTCTTTCCAGGGGAGACAGTCAGTTTCTCTATAGGAGTTACATAGGAGTGAGGTGCTTCCCTCTGTAGGCATGCAGACACTAGTGTTGCCGATTGTTAAGATAATGTAAATAAATAAGCACACCTGTCTGTCAACAGCCGTGCGCTCTGCTTTCATAGTCCAACAATGAAATGCTCCCATTTAGCATAATAGCACGATTTCCGTGTACAGTTAATAACATCTAAGTTGCCACTGCAGAGCATGTTAATGAACATTAGTATGAAAAACACAAGATGTACACATGTAACAAAAACAGAAATGGACTACATTTATATAGCACTTTTGTTGGCCAAGCAACTTGGGGTACAGTATCTTACCCAAGGCCACTTCAACATGCTGTCTGCAGGGGCTGGGGATCGAACCAGCAACTCTCTGACCACTGGACGACCGCTCTTCCTCCTGAGCCACAGCCGCCGACATCACAAGTAACAGACAAGTAGAAAAATCTAAAAACATCGAAGTCAGTGAAAATGTTCCTGAAAGCCAACTTTTAAAAAGTGGATGCGGAATACGTTTGTTCACACATGGAAAATAATGACAGAAAAAAGACTTACTGTGGGAAACTGGCAAATAAACGGAGCTTTATTGTGAAAGAGCAGCTCTACTGGGCAATACTGAAGCTCTGGAGTGCAGGAAATGACACTTTCAGGTGTTAATTAAATGAAACATCTCCTGTCATACGTCCCTTTGTCCGTCTCTAATCTTGCACCCACACTTTTAACTATAATAGACACAAATGCTGAGCAATAAGTAAAGTTACTTTAAGTTAAAGCTATTACTTTTTCAAGTAACTTTCCCAACGCTGGTCTAAAACCTTCCTTCAGTGCTCCCTGATGTTTCACCTGTGAAGGTCTTCGGCTTGTGTGAAATGTTGCACCTTTAAGGCAATTAAAGTAATATTAAATAAACAAGACCAATGATATATGTGAGCTGCACGACATACTGTTTATTATTTCAAGCTGTATTTTGCGTTATTACAAATGTCAGTTTGATTTTTAATTTCAAAAGTTTAAACACTTTGAAATTAAAAGCTGTAGGTGAAACAGATTATGTAATTAAAGATAAAGTGATTCAAGCTTTTTATTCATTCATATATTAATAAGTCCTCACCTTTGTAGAGCTTTTTTATTTGGAAAATATGTGAACAGTCCACATAACGACAACACCCACCCCTCTAGTCTTCTTAGTTATTTCTTATTTTAGAAAAGCAAGCAGGTTCCAGTGCACTTTAAAACGTCTCAGGCTTTGTTCGGTGTCAGACCCCATGGCCGGAATGTTAAACTGTCACACAGGTAAGATTGATGTGCTATTGTTGGCGAATCATCAGTGAGGAGTGACAGATGTAGATCACTACATCACAATGCAAAAATTTTAACATGTTCACGAATGATTCTTTTTTGAATTGAATGATGACGCACGATGACGAAAGCATTATCTGATCGGCCTGACATATGATTCAGTCTCATTCCACAAAAAATGATCGGGTGTGATGTATTATAGGGTGCATTGGTCAACCACAACATCCAGGAACGAATGAGTCGCCTGACCTTTAGTTGCACGTTACAGTATCACCGAGGGAATTACGTCGTTCAGATAAACTCAAAACTAATCAAAGGTTCTTTCCTGTGATTTAACCTCTTACCGTGTGCGGGCGGGCGTACGGGCGTGCGGGTATTCTAATATAGTAGATTAAAGCGATTCATCCCCTGATTGGATTTCCCATAATTCACTGGATGGTTGGTTGGAAACATAAAGTTCCTTAGAGGATTTTGTACTTAACCAATCACATCCAAAAAAACCAAAAACTTTCCAATTCAGTGAGTTTTGACAGTGTGTCGAAACAGATGTCAGGTTCATTTCTGGGGACAAAGTTGAGCTGAAGCCAGCCGAGTTCAGCCGCGCTCGTATCATCGGGGTCGGGATTACAACGATGGTCTTTTAGTTGGTTGACACCTGGACATTTTCTACAGATATTCACAGTCTGCATTCGACTGAGTGAAATGACCCTGAAGAATCAAAGAGGCCACCATGATGAGAGCTGGTGGAATCTGTGTGTGTGTGTGTATCTGAGTTTCGATTATCTCGGCAACCCTCAGGACCGATCTACTTCACGCTTGGCGTGTGTGTTGCTGAAGACCCGAGCGAGTGCAGTGCCATGCGTGAAGTTATTTGGATCAGCGGTTCCTGCGCTAAGCCTTAAAACGGCAATAGACACGCATCAAAATCCCACAACAGCGCCGCCACGTCTGCTAACGGCCACTCAGGGATGTCTCTGTATGTTTTCTTTCCCAAAATAGCGAGCTATCACTGCCATCACGTTACTGGTGATAGAAATGAGGATATGTGTGTGTGTGTGTGTGTGTGTGTGTGTGTTAAACATGTTGCACGTTTATCTGTACAGTTATGGTACAGGTGCCCGGTGCAGCCAAAACAAATGAAGACGTGTCTGTGTGTCGGCCAGTCTGAACTTTGACTTTCTTCCAAAGCGTTCACACACACGTGTGTTGGAGCTTAGACTTTATTGAGGCCATAAAGTTTTCATGGGAGCTTTTGAAATGATGTATTATGATGCGAAGATCGTAGCGCTGCTACCGTAAAACACGTGCAGAGACTCACTTCGAAACCCAAGAAGCAGCGGCGCAGGAAAGGTACTTCAATGCTTCCTTTCTTGTCTCCTTTCTTGTAGGACACTGTAGCAGTCTTTACAAAAGGACTCCCAGTTAAAATATAATATATAATATAAAATATTTAATGAAAGAATCCTGAGGTTTCATGGTGACAGTGTTATTTATTTTTTGCCATTTTTGCATTTATTGTTTGTCTAACAGTTTGAACACACGTTTAAAAAAAAGAAAAATGTTTTGGATGTTTATTTTTTATTGTATTAATTTATTTCTAATAATTCAGTCGCTATTAGCACAACTAACACTTTATTTTACCCTAAATTCTTGTATTTATGTTTGTTAAATGATTTTGAAGTGAAATGAATTCATCAGTTGTTTCTGTATTTCTTTATATTATTTGGTCGTTTATTTTTGCTGTACTTTGCTCAGTAACCTGAATAGACTACTTGTCTCCTAAATAAATGTATTTTAAAACATACTTCATTTCCCCAGTGTATAAACACCATACTCTAAACAGAGCTGAAATAGCTCGAGTAGACTATGCAAACGGCCTTAGTGCCTAGTTAAAGAGAACTGCGTCGCTTAACTAGTAATTACCATTTTTTCTGCACTCCTTGAACCTATCGTCTGACGCATGGGAAGCATGTGTGTGCGTCTTTGAATGTGTGTGTCGGCTGATTGTAGTCTTCTGTATGTTGAAGCGTCGATCATACATTTCTGTGCAGCCAATAGGAAGGCTCGTGGTAATCCCAGCTCGGTAAAAAGCCGGTGTGTGCGCAGGAGAGAGTCAGTGCCGAGTCAGACACACTCAGAGGGATCACTGGAAGTTTGTGCTTTGGAGATGCCCGATAATCCACAAAACTTTCCCATCACTTTGTTGCATTTTGGAGGTTTGTGAAACCCAGAAGAGGAGACCTGCAGATTGTTCCGCACACAGTTTATCCTAACATCCCCGGATCCTCTGGGGGGATTGTTCTCTTTATAGCCTACACACTGTGCGCTCAGTCTTGTCATGTCCTCCGGTGATGCATCGGAACAGAGTCGGCGGGTCAGCGTGCTGTCTTGGGATCAGGTGCGGCGTTTGGACTCCATCCTGGGGGAGAGCGTCCCGATCCACGGCCGGGGGAACTTCCCCACACTGTCCGTGCAGCCCAGGCAGATCGTCCAGGTGAGACCTCCGACTGAATGTGTTTATTATAACGCCTCTGAAATAAAGTCTCGTGGGGGAGCAGGGGAATAAACACGTGCAACTTTCATTAGTTTGACTGATTTACTGAGATATGTTTGTTATATTAAAACAAACTGATATAATGTTTGTTATATTAAAACAAACTGATATAATGCAGGTTTTCTATAGAGCAGAAGAACTCGTATTGATCATAAGTGTCATTTCACTAAAAAAAAGTTGTCAATAATGTAAGTAGATGCGAAAAAATAGTCTTTACAGTATTATAAGAGCTGACCAGGATGAAGAAATGACTTATGTCTCCTACCCCAACACACCCACACACACACGCGCGTGCACACATGCACACTGGCAACCCTGCACATATTTCCATAATGACGTAGTAATGAGTGTAATATTAAAGTGTTATAATATTAGATAATATAAAAACAAAATTCCAATATATTTGTAATGCATGTATCTAAGATGGACACTTATCAGAGGATGCAAAAAGAAATCAAGTAAATCCACTTGCTCCATAAATAACCACCTGAACCCAATAAAACCTTGCTCCCTCTCTGGTGTTGACACATAGATGTTCTGCTTCAACACTTTTGTGCAGTGAGGATTTGTGAGCTGATTAAAAGACATTTGATTCCTCGTACGTTCGGCACAGAGAGTCGTGATGATCCAACAGTATGACTGCACTTTTCCACTAGCTCACTAATGCCCCTGAAGTAATACTTCTATTCACAGCTCTTGTGAAAATGAGCGAGAGATAATAACAGAGCTGCTGTGTGAAACCTAGAGGAACATTTTACTGGCTTTTTAAATGTCGTCGTCTGTAATTTAGATTCATATTTCACTCGAGTGATTCATATTTTCTCACACAAACGTTTCCTCTATAATCAGGAGGCCCGTCTCGTCTGCACTGAACATCCCCCACTAATGTGTTTCCATAATCCTGCAGACAGAGACACCAAACATGTTTCTTTCTTTTATCAGGAGCTTTCAGAGACCGGCTTTCTCTGTTTGAGGAGCGCTAACATGTTAGCATGTTGGATGTGGCATCACCCTAAATACATAAACACATTTAGATAATCCAAAATTTGTTTTTGTATATAGCCCGGAGAGTCTTAGCTTAAGAAAACACGTTTCTTGTTTGAATTAACTACAGTTGAAAAAGGGAAAATATATATTTTTGGATGTAATTACATTTATTCCATTCATTTTAAATAACCAATTAAATTTTCCTTTAAAAAAAATATCGATTTTTATACTGCAGAGAATTCTTTTTTTAACACTTTTCTTTTTCTGGCTAGTTGCAGAGAACAGCAGGATGACAATCGTCAACGTCAACAATAATTTAAACTTTCTACATTATTTAAACCCCCCCCCGATATTCTTCTCGAGGTTGTGCACGCGTTGAAAAGCTTCTAAAATTGTCAAACTTTCAAAAGACTTGGCTAATGAGTTAAATAAAATGAAGGTTTTATTATTCTTATATCAGGAGAAGAGTGTGAGAAAGAGCAGCTGGTACCGGTGTATTGAAACCGTTTAAAATATTCAGAATCGATACGTACGAACATTAGTCTGGCGCCTATGCTAACTGTGACATATGACAAAGGCCTGCAACTACTGTTTTTAAGCTTTAGCACATCGATTACAGCAAAATGCATTAAACAAACAACCCACAATGCACCTGTTAGCATGACCTAGTTTGAAAAGTCTGCACTGCATTACCGTGCAACGATAGGTTTTGACAAACAGACCCCATGTTGGTTGCCATTGAATATGTCAAGTCTCCGCAAGTTGATTTTCTTACCATATGGATTACGAAGGGGAAACCAGTGGCCGCCTGGAAGGAAGGAAAGAATCCCACTGAGTGATCTAAACCACTATGATATGTTTTGGAAAATGGTTGACAGTAATGCGAGGCATTCGTGATTCATGGTAAATGGACTTAAACATGCGAAACCGCCAGTCTGCTCCTTTTTATAATGTCATTTATTTTTAGGCTACGCAGCAGACAGAGCTGTCTGACCTGCTGCTGTTTGTCACACACTGGGGAAGGTGAGCAAGGGATTGCACTCCCACGGAGTCAGAGGGAGCCCCCCCCCCCCCCCCCTCAATGGTGGGGTTTGTGTGACGGCCCACATTTAGATAACATCTGTTTGTGGTCTGCTTGTGAGTGAGCCACGGGAGCAGTGGAGAAAGACTTTTACTGTTACTGACACCTCGGTACTCTCCATTTAACGTTGACAGTCATCAACTCAGTCAGAATATCGGGTGCACGTTCCCTCCGCGGGCTGAACCTACAGAGGCCACATGCACACACCCGGTAGCTGAATACCACATGATGATAAACGCAGATATCTGATGTGTGTGTGTGTGTGTGTGTTACGTCATCTGCAGAGTGGGTTGGTGTGTGTGGGTGGTGCTACGGGGGTCTCTTATTCAACCTCTGCAGGATATCATATTTAAACTAAATTGTTCTAACTACTGGAAGAAGTACTCCACTTTCCCGGACGGTAGAGATTTGAGATGTGGATTGGAAGCATGAATGCGAGCCGTGGATTAGTGCCTGTAATAACACTGGGTTTGTGGGTCAGGCTCGACAACGTCTCACTGTGGTAAGTGAAGAGCAGTCGCCTGACTCCACTGTGGCCCTCGCCTGCCAGACTGTAAACCAACTCCTCACTGGGCTATTGTTTAGAATGAGCTACATGAAGACACCACATGCTCCCAACGCTCCCGAGAGGAGGTAACGCTCAGTTTCCACTGCGCAGTAACGATTTGTTTTCAGCAGTTTGCTGTCAATTCATCATTTTGCTTCTCGTAGATCAAACCGTGAGGGCGGCACTGATGGAACATCTTTGGCTAGTTTGATGACGGTCGAGGGCTTTGTTATGCCAAAGATGCTCAGTGTCCTCAGCAGTAGTTACCACTCAAGACACTCAGGTATTTCTTCCTTGGGGTTCTTGTGACTTTAGCGACATATGGTGAGTTTAAGGGTTGGGCGACTAGGACGGATATCTTGGCTATCGGCCGAGTTCATAACCGTTTTTGTCCGTGTGAGAACGGCTGCTCAGCCTCGTGGTTGTTGGGCCCGACACTAGTGGGGTTAGCTATTAAACCTACGCTCAATGGGTTTTTATAATCTACATTTATACTTTTAACTATGACTACTTTTAGACCAAACAAAAAAATGGAATAAATTGTTCTTCGTTGGGAAATACATATTTACAAAACCTAAAATATGAAAAATCCCTAACATTTAAAAAGCTAGACGGGCACTTGGAGAGTGCAGACGTGAACATTTATTGGGCTCTGCCCGTGCTACACCCTTCCACCAAGTTTCATTAAAATGGCACCAGTAGTTTTTTCCGTAATTCTGCTGACAAACAAACAAACAAACAAACCAAACCGAAAACATAACCTCCTTGGCGGTGGGTGTATTGGGGTGAATTGGGCCTCATGAAATCTGTATTTAACATCCTGGCTGCAGCGCTTTACAGGATAAAACCTAAAGTAACCGACACAACAAATATATGTTTTCAAAGCAGCTTTCAAGCCTCGTCTACCACTTTTCCGGGGTCGGGTCAAAGCAGATTTGCACACCTAAATTGCTATAATAAGACAAAATAAGGTACAATTTGAATGCTTAAACACTGCACTATGTAACGTATGATATAGTGCGAGTTATCTCATTTAACCGGGCTCTTAAACTGGCACCAGGCGTTCACTCCCACCAGGTTCATCTTACAATCTAATGAAACTAATTTAAAGACATTAAAATGTCTGTGAACCCTTGAAGCAGATCCTCCATTGAAAACATCACAGAATTAGTGTGAATGACAATTAATATTTGCATTAATTAGAATTATAACGCGTCAAAACTGAATTATAGGCAGTACAGTAAGCTGTTCAGTTTGAATAGAAGTCAATGGTTAAAGTTGTAACTGGTAATAAATTGATATCAAGAATTAGCATTTTGACTAGAGAGTAGAAATCTTTAGTTATAATTGCCTGCGAGTCCAAATTACATTATGGATATGTTGGCTTGAAAAGCAACAATTGCCATACGACCCCGTGCATAAGGAACATTCAAGGAAGCTTCTCGAATCAGAGGAAAAACCATCATTGCCCCCCCCAGCGTGCAAAGCTACTGTAGGTCGTCGCCATGTCCTTGGCAGAGGGATCATCTGACTCATTGCTCAGAGCTCTCATTGGAGGGAACTATGAGCTGGTAAATGGCTGGGTCATTTCAAACTGCCATAATAAAAACACATCCAGGCCGCAGCTTAAATGAACTACTCAAGGAAACTATTGAGACGGGGGAAGGAAAGCGGAGAGACTGCGAAGTGTCGCCAAGGCGTTGTCAACACCAGACAGTCTGGTGTGTTTGCGGCTCGTTTTACAAGGTTCTCTTCGCTCCAACGTTAGCGGAAGTGTCTCCCTTCGCTCGGCTCACCAGGTGCTGGTGCGTCATGTGGGAAATGTACTGGCCTGTTTAATGAGTGCTGAAGGATGGGGGGGGGGCTCCGTTTGGGGACCCCCGGACAGGCAGATTATGGCGTGCTGTTAACTCAGACCAACTGCTTTAAGTGTGAGGTCAGAGGAAATGCTGCTGCGGGTTTCCCTGGCTGGATGGTCTCATTGGAAGTTATATGACGTCTTTTTATTAGCTTTTAATATTCTAGAGGAAACTACAAGATGAACTTTGTGCTAGAAGTTTCTCTAGAAAGGTTTCTTTTCTTTTTTATATATATTTTGGAAAATATACTAATTTGCTTGTGAGATGAGAAGATTGATACTAAATCCATAGCTAAGCTAAGCTAAGCTAATGATGGAGGCAGCTAGCATAGATGTGTTTAAGGATAAAAATACAGTTCTAAAGTTGTGTTATTTACACATTTTATCTCACTTGTTTTATGCATCTGCTACTAACGTGCTAGCAGTCAGTCAGCACAGGTGTTGGTTTCTCTGCGGGCACAGCACTAACTCTAAATCCACGTTTCTGTTTGTGTACAGATTAAACCACGAGATAGTGTTCACGTGAGCTTTGGAGATGTGTTTAGTTGTAGTTCTTTTACTTTGGAGAGTGATAAACTCGCTGTTTCCCCATATGTAGCTCGGCTAAACACGCCAGACCATTCTTGGAAAGAAAGCAAATAAGAGTATTTTCCAAACTGTTGAACTTCCTCTAACATCAGTGGATTACATAAATGTAATGGAGACTCTTGGGTCTTGCCCAGCATGCTTTGTTACAACAATGAGGAACCTTAAGAGATTCCTGAACTGTAAGTGAAGCCAAAGGGAGGGAAAAGTAATAGAAACAGAAAACTTCCTCATCTTCCCTTAATCTTGTGTTTTTCGGAACCTTAATGGCTAAAAAAGGCAAAATATGCAGGACAACCTCAGTTTCATTTTAGCTTTTAATTACAACATGTCACATGGCATGTCCTTTGTAACTGCCAAGTAGTGGAGCATTATTAAAAAGGGATTTGTCCGATTAAGTTTACACCTTGCATTTTAAAATCTCCGGGTCTAAAATAAATTCTAATAGGATTACCTGTCTGATTGATAGCTGGTAGCACAACAGCAGATCCCTGTGGCTCAGCAAGACTTCTCTAACACAGCTGCACTTTGGATTTATTCACAATTGGCCTTTTGGATGTTTTTCTCCTCTCAGTGTCATTTGAATGATGCAACAGAGCAGAAGCATAAACGTCTCAGCTGTCTGTAGCTCAAAAGTTTTCCCAAGCACCGAAGCAGTGCATCCCGGTGTGTGTGTGTGTGTGTGTTCCAATAACCAGATAACACTTTTGCCAAACAGTGTTTATGTGACAGCAACGCTTTTTCAATGTGGTCATAGGGCTAGTTTAAAAGTTCACAGCTGAACTGGAATTATTTTTTACAGCAGACGAGCACTGACTTGTCATTTTACGCAGCTTATCTCTGTGGTGCTGAAGTTGCTTTTACTTCACATATGGAGAGATAAGTCTGTTAAATCAGGTATGCAACTCTATGCAGTGCGTAGGGTATCGTCACTACAGGATCAGCTGGTTAATGACCCCGTCCTCTGAGTGGAGGCTTAGCCTCTAAGTAGCCGCTTTGTTGTCAAAGTGTCTTTAAGCAAAATACTCAAAGCCTGCCTGCTGAGGGAATCAGCCACTGGCTCTCCATCACAGCCTTCTTACAGAAAACTGGGGACATATTTTGCTTCTAAATTCAAGAAGTCAAAACATGTGTAATTAAATATTTACTAGCTTGTGAATGCTAAGCATGCACACATAAATAAATATATGAAAAAGTTGTAGTTTTAGAATTAATTAGAATTAAATGAATGAGATGTCCATTATTATTTCCCCTCATGGTTTATTATGTTGAAACGACTGCACCTGAGGTTCTTTGTATGTGAAGCAGTAAGGAGGAAGCAGCTGCCTTTGTGCATGTACATACTTGTATTTTCTGCCTCTTGTGGTCGTTGTCTTTTCATGGATACCCATCACTCAGTTTCTTTCCTCCCTGTCTGTGTATCTTCCAGGTGGTCAGGGCTCGACTGGAGGAGCGGGGCGTGGTGGTTTGTGACGTCAAGCTGAACGGCTCAGCTGCCAGCCACGTGCTCCACGAGGACAATGGCCTTGGCTACAAAGACCTGGATCTGATCTTCGGCCTGAGTCTGACTGATGACAAAACCTTCCGGCTGGTGAAGGACGTGGTGCTGGACTGCCTGGTGGATTTCTTGCCTGAAGGCGTGTGCAGGGAGCGAATCACAACCATTGCTCTAAAGGAAGCGTACGTGCAGAAACTGGTGAAAGTTTGCAACGATACGGACCGCTGGAGCCTCATTTCGCTGTCCAACAACACTGGCAAGAATGTGGAGCTGAAGTTTGTGGACTCCCTGAGAAGGCAGTTTGAGTTCAGCGTCGACTCCTTCCAGATAACCCTGGACTCTCTGCTGCTCTTTGACCGCTGCTCGGAGACGGCCATGTCTGAGACTTTCCACCCTACAGTGCAGGGGGAGAGCATGTATGGAGACTTCGAGGAAGCTCTGGGTCACCTTCACTCCAGGACTATTGCCACCCGCAGCCCAGAAGAGATCCGGGGCGGCGGGCTGCTCAAGTACTGCCACCTGCTGGTGCGTGGCTTCCGGCCATCCTCAGAGACCCATATGAAACAGTTGCAGCGCTACATGTGCTCGCGATTCTTTATCGACTTCCCCGACATAAGCGTGCAGCAGCGTAAACTGGAGACATATCTGCAGAACCACTTCACAGGCATGGAGCACAAGCGCTACGAGTGCTTGGTGACGCTGAGGCGAGTGGTGGACGAGAGCACTGTTTGTCTGATGGGCCACGAGCGCAGACAGACGCTGGCACTTATTTCCGCCCTGGCGCTGCGTGTAATGGCCGAACAGATAGCTATCCCTGCTCTGGCCAACATCACCTGCTACTACCAGCCCGCTCCCTATGTCAGAGACGTCAACTTCAGCAATTATTATGTGGCACAAGTGCAGCCACCCATGGTTACATGCAACTCTTATCGAACGTGGCTGCCTTGCAGTTGAGCGATCAATTTTAGGATGTGTGGCGAGCTTTCCGTTTTTACTTTACATTGATGTAAGCTGAGCATTCATTCGAGTGCTCTGTGCCTCTGTAGCAATGTGGCTGTTTTTGGTTTGGGGCCCATCATGGACAAAAAGGAATTAATGTATCTTTTTGTTGCTAAATCTTATATCAAAACCATTCCACTAAGTTATATTGATTGATACTGATGTAAAAAATAAAAAATAATAATCTGATTCGAGCCATTATAATTAGAGTTTTTTATTCTGTTGTTTTATAACCAATGTGGAAATAATATGAAGGGTTGATCTGTGACAGAGGAACTTTGCCAGTTCTGTTTCTTGTCTGATAGAGGCTTGGATTGGGTCTTTAATGAAATGTAAATCATTTGTACGAAACCAGAAAGTTTTCTGTTCTGTCTGTGGTTTCCGTTGAGCTGATTGGAAGGGCAAAAGGACCAAAGAAAAACTTTCTTGTGTAGCATGACAAACGTGGTTCCAAGTGCCTGAAACTGACCAACTATCTTTATAGTATTTGGTCTGTAAGAATTGTTTTTGAAACTTTTTCATTCAGGTTACTTTATATTTCTATATCCAGGGTCAGGGTATTTGTTTTTAAGTCATTAAAAAAATGTCAAAAATGGAAAGATGTGGTACATTGGTCTTTCTTTTAGCCTTACTTAAAGGTACATAGTTGTACTATAAGGACAAACTGTTTTATGCTCCAGTTTGCCTGGAGCAGTGCGTCATGAATGCAGACTATCTCCATTCTCTGTGTCTCAGTTTCTGTCTCTAAAGATCTCCCTCAGTCTATCTTTCACTATCTGTGTTGATCACACACAAACTCCTCAGTGTGTTCATCAGCCAGACACTGACTGGCCTGACACAAACACTCACTTGTTCAAGCTCTGTGCATCCCCCCCCCCCTCCCCAGAAACAGATTCCCCTGAGCCCCCAGCCTATACATTAGCCATTTCCTTCCACTTGTGCATCCGACGAGGGGTTTCCTTGGCCTCGTACAGAAAGGGGGGGGGGGGATCGCTGTTGCTTGTCTTGGATGAGTTGAGCTACGAGGGGGCAGCTGAGCAAATGTAATGATGCATTCCAGCACTTCACTTCCTGGATCAACACTTTTCTCGCATTACAACATTTCGTCTTAATTACTTTTGCATGGGGGGACGACTTCTTGAGATTTAGTAGAGCATGAAATGGCATGAAGCTGGGACACACCTGCTCACTTTGGTTTTAGTGTAGTACTGCCAATGCTCGAACGCATTAGTTAAGCTCTCACTGATTTCTTTATAAAAGTTCATTTGGAAGGAAAGCGTCTGTCAGAGTGATTAAGGGAAAAATATAAATGCGGCAAGGGAAATTTCCCTCCCTGGATTAGCTGTCAGACTTGTCTCCAGACAGAAACACTCGAGGAAACACAGGACACCCCTTGAGAGGACACACATTAAAGCCACAACTGAGACGGAGCTTGTTTTTAACAACCCAGTGATTCCTGCACCTGGTGGCCAGACCTCAACAGTCAACCAGAGAGCTGTGAACATCTCTGTGTCCTATTAATTATCCAACTACAGCAAGTTGGTAACGTGTTGATGGTTAGAAGAATCATGTCAATGAAAGTTTCCTTGAAAATCTTAGCCACATTAGCGACACGGCTCTATTGATGGCAACGTCGGTCCATCTTCAAGTCTTTAGTACAGAAATATTTCATAACTATTGGAAGGATTGCAATGATTTTATTAACATGCATACATCGTCCCCAGAGGACAAACCCTAATCAATCAAATGTTTACTTATCCAGTGATATACCTCAAGAAATGTCTCAATACCTATTTGATGGATTGCAACTCTGACGCCATTATCGTGTCAAATACCTGCAAAACTACTAACATTCCCATCAGCCTCAGCAGACACCTTTTGTGTACAACAATTTGTACTTAGTATTAGCACATCCTAGCATGGGTAACATTGTAGCAAATGGTAAAGGTTAAATCATTGACAATGAGCACGCTCACATTAGCATTCAGCTCTATTGCTTCGGTACCTAAGTACAGCCTTGCTGAGCGGCTAGCGTGGCTGTAAACCTTTTATTATAAGAAGTTGAGTTATTGTGGAAAGATTCTGATGTGCTGGAGGATTGTGGTCATACAGCTTGATGTAGGCTTTACAGTCCACAAAGGTAAAACATTTTCTACACCAACACGGT
This sequence comes from Cottoperca gobio, assembly GCF_900634415.1. Taxonomy (NCBI): domain Eukaryota; kingdom Metazoa; phylum Chordata; class Actinopteri; order Perciformes; family Bovichtidae; genus Cottoperca; species Cottoperca gobio. Next base: position 20,471,925 of record NC_041365.1, read on the forward strand.
TCCTCCAAGAGTAACTGATGGGTTTCCTAAATCATGCACTTGAGATTTAAGGCAAGGTTGCACCGGTTTAGTTTTTTTCCTGGACACTGTGGTTCATACTGTTCCACAGCGCACACCAGCTCTCAGCAGCTTGGCTCCCCCCCATCTTCTGAAGTCTATGTGGGTGGGCCCTACTGGGTTCAACTCCCACCACAGACATCTCATCTCAAAAGGTCCCGGTATCATTTTTTCACCCTTCGTTCTGTGTCAGTCTGCTTTGAAGAGTAATCTCTGTCTGACGTATGCAGTGTGCATGTTGTTGAGGGATATGGTAGGTTTGCATGCCGGATGATTAGATTACGGGAATGTCTTATTTAGCTGTGACAGATATCACCTGGGGGATGACGGGAAGGGTCAGGATGAGCGCCGAGCCAAGGGTGGTCTCCAGTGTAACAAACAGTCTACCTTTGTCAGCTCTCAGCTCCCTATCTGGGTATATCGGCTGCCTGGGGAGATTGTAATAGTAAAACACAACCTTGTCCCCGGATGAGATGTTACATGAGCGGCTGGATCTTCTTAAACAAAGATGAACACAGAGAACTTTAAAGAGCATGCTGAAAGCAGAACGTTAAAAGGAATATTTATTGTGGGAGGTGGAGTTTAGGGGAAATTAGAGGGGAAGTAAACAAATCAAAAGACATATTATATCAAAGAAAGTGGTTTCAGCTGCCGCCATCCAAATTAAGTTTCATAAAAAGTACCACATGTGCAAAAATCCGCGATTGAAATATAATAAAAACAAATAAAATGATTTCATTCAAAAACGATTGAATCGGATTGATATTTATTTCAGTCTTTATAGCTGAAGAATGAAGGAGTTTTTCTCATAAAGCTGTTTTACTGGACTGGGTGGCATTGCTCCATCCATCACCAGTCGTTAGCAAACGATTCCCAGGAACTCACAGGATTTCTATTTGTAGGATCTGAGGATATTCAGAGTGGCTTCGCCATGGTGATGTTTATTTGTTGTCCTCAAATGCAAAGGGAATGCCTGTGCCACACAGTGGGCAATAAAAACTGCATCCACCTTGGACTTTTCTGTACCAGAAAATAGGTTAAAAACACATTTATTGGGGGAATGTCTGGACAAAAGAGAAAATGCATGACATTTATGTGAAAGTATAAAAATCCAATACCTACAACAATCTCTTTAACATCTGTAGTCACTCCTTTTTTACTCACTTGGAGTAGATGCTCCTATTAGCGAACCATGACATGATATATGTGACTCATTCTTGAGTAGATTTTAAATCTTCAAAATATGAGGTTGACAGTTTATTCTTGACCTTGGAAACAGCAGCTAAGACTATAGTCTCGCCACAGTGGCCATTAAGCAGCTGTTATAGAGCTTTCAATCAATCCCTATGAGCTTCACCAGCAAATTACATTTCTTCTCTCTATGATATTGTGCAGGGTCAAGTCTGAACTTTTTAAGTCAACATGGACAAGATGTCAAAAAAGAAGAAAGGTCCAAAGCACTCTTCTGACAAAACGGCTATTTCATGATGGAATTCTAAAAACGGAGCTGAGTACTGGACAAGATGTCTTCTAAAAATGACGTTCCCCTACAACGAAACTGCATTTTCAATTCTACTTTGATGAAAACACATTTTCTCCCGGATTACGTTTGTTTTTGACGTATCACAAGTACATTCCCAATCAAAGCCCGCGCCAGTTTGCATCGGCGGGAGGTAGCCATCGATTTATTTTAATTTACATCCGTAACTTAAATAATGTAAGAAACGTGTTTAATTCAAGCCAAATCACGATCTTTTACTAAATCTAACCAAGTAGTTTTACATTTTTTATACATTAATATTTTGTGCTTTTTATGCCTTTAATGATAGAGATAAGTTTGGATTGTGAACGGGAGAGAGAGAGAAGGGGAACGACATACAGCAAATGGCAAATGCCTTTGTATATGGGTCGCCCGCGCTGCCGAGAGAGCTGCCGGGAGAGCTGTCGGGTGAGCTGCCGGGTGAGCTGCCGGGTGAACTGCCGGGAGACCTGCCGGGTGAGCTGCCGGGTGAGCTGCCGGGTGAGCTGCCGGGTAAGCTGCCAGGAGAGCTGCCGGGTGAGCTGCCGGGTGAGCTGCCGGGAGAGCTGCCGGGTGAGCTGCCGGGAGAGCTGCCAGGGAGAGCTGCCGGGTGAGCTGCCGGGTGAGCTGCCGGGTGAGCTGCCGGGTGAGCTACAGGGGCGCCCCTAACTAAGTAGTTTTGTTGCGTTTTTGTTTTGTTTTAATTTACAATGTTAACGACGTGTTTAAAACCAATCCAAAAACTTACAGTTCTGGTTGATTTGGCCTCTTATGGAGCAGAACTCTGGCAGAAATACTGACCATGCAAACTAATATACAGAGAGGTAACGTAGAGCGTTAATGTAAAGGCAGAATAAATGCTAGTCATAAATTGCCTCAAAAAAATTGGTGGAATATAATGAAAGTTTTAAGGATTATACCTTTAAAGGGCTCAGAAGAAATATATATGTTTCATATAATCCAAAACCCAAGTACAGCTACTAAATGGACCTTGTGGTGAGATTTTCTTCTCAACTGCTATTTAAAAAAAAAAAACGTATAACGTATAATTACTTTAGAAGATTGTACCTTTAATGCATATTAAGAGACATTTTAAGTGTAACGGTCCATTCTACCTTATAATACTAGAACATAATGTGACATATCTGCGCCACCAATGGAAGAACTTTGATTCCCGTTCCTGCAGACTCGTAGAGAAATACAATGTCATTCTTCTTACAACACTATAAAACTCCAGCAAAACCAATATAAGTCTCCTCTAATTTCAGAATAACAGAAATAAAATCTCCACATAAAGGCCGACTCAGTAGTGAAGCAATCAACAAAGTCAAGCAAATCATCATTTTCCTGGACTGAAACAGCCTTCAGTAGCTGAATTTATTCCTCCAAAACAAGCAGCACAGAAATGTTCTCATATAGCATCCACTGCTCTCATCGCTTTATTTGAACAAATTAGTGAGTAACCTATAATTTACAGACGACATCAGAGACACTGAAGAGAGGCCTCGGTCTGTGTTTTCATGACAAATAAGGGCAGGAACACAGACGGCTGAGCGCCCAATTCTGTTGAGTCACTCCCACACGGAAAGTAATGAACTGTATTTTTAAGAGAGCGTCCCAGACCACTGAGGCTGTAGACTTTAAACACAAAGAGACACCGTGTGAGCGCACGACACACATTTCGGGAAAAGGTTTGCTGAATGGAAACGTCTTGAAATGGCACAGAGGATGATTTCAGCTTCCACTCAGCAGCTGGAGCCCGACGTCGGAGCTTCGTCTGAATGCAAAAACTAATAGTATCATATCAACATCTGCCAAACACCAGCCTGCTTTCATTTGGTATAGAGGAAGATGGGCGGGGGTGCTCTCTTCCTTTATCCCGCCGACTTCCTGACAGCCACAGTAAACACCGGCCGTCTGAAAGGTCACACTGTTTGTCGCCCTCGGGCCCCTGCGAGGAGCTCTCCTCTCATAAATATTAAAGGCCACTGTACCAAATGCGGCCACTGACTGCTAACAAGGGGTGTGCAGGGCTGGAGGTGGGGGTTTCCTTTTAACGCTGCATGTGAGAGGCTCCTCCGTTGTGGGACCATGGGAACGCAGACAGGCCAACCTGGAAGAGTCTGGCCCTGGCTCATGGCATATGGATCTTCTTAGCCCAAAAGTGACTGGAGCTCTGATGGACTGGCACTCGCTCTGAAAGTGAAATCAGCGATAGCAGGCAGATTCACTGCCACATCAGCTCTCCACTTGAATAACCAACGGCTGTAAATTCTCCCCAAATGATTGATTACCCTCCAGGCACTCAAACTCCTCGCTGCACCCAGCTGGCTTCACGCTGTATACTGGGCCTTGTTTATCAGTTAGCTTTTATAACAGTGTTATGTAATATACAGCCGATGGTATACCATGCTTCCCCATGATGTCCGCTCCACATTACTCACAGAACAATAATAAATAAAAAGCCTCAGCACATCTGGTTGCAACCGCAGCCAGATGATATGCAGCCAGCAGCCAGGATGGGCGAGGGAAAGCTCTGTTTTGGCGAATTGGGGATAACAAATTGGGGAAATTTTGGAGAAATGTTTGTTTGATTTGGAGTCGTGGTGAAGGAAACACTCAGATCTTTAACTTAAGTAAGTGTACAAATATTTCAAGTAAAAGTCCTGCATTCAAAAAGTTAAAATACAAAAGTATTAGCATCAAAATATTCTTATACTTAAACTCATTATGCAGAATGGCCTATTTAATAATAATAATAATAATAATAATAATAATAATAATAATAATAATAATAATAATAATAATAATATATGTTATATTATATTATTGGATTATAATGTGTTCTTAATGTTTTTAGTTTTTAACTATACTGCTGGTGAACCTTTTAATTTCACTAAGGGATAAATAAAGTTGATCTTAAACTTTAATAATTAATGATAAATTATTGTTGATTATATTGTGTTTTATTAATCTTATTTAAAGCAAATAAAGTTCAGTAGACTCTGAGATGTAGTGCAGTAGAAGAATAATGTAGCAGGAAATAGAAATACTCATGTAAAGTACAAAGTAAATGTACTTAGTTACTGTCCACCTCTGATTTTGTATTCTCTATTATGCAAATTACCTAATAACTAGTTATCAAAACAATATAGCGTAGTAAGAAGTGCAATATGTCCCTCTGAGATGTAGTGGTGTAGTATACAAGAACTTTGTACAGTAAATGTACTAAATACTTGGTGTCCCTGTGCCGGACATATGGTCTCTCTGAAACCCTAAAGATGTGCACGGTATGTCTAAGACTCCACATTACAGCGTTTGCTTCAAAGGATCATCATAATGACATTGGGTTATAAGACGTGTCTAATAAAACATCAGACCTTAAATCATGTTATTCTAAGCAAACTGCATCTGCCTCCTGCCAGCTAGCCCCGGGGCTCATTTGCCTCTCAATTGGATTTCCCAGAGTCACACACTGTATATCAAGACTCGTAAAGAGAAGCAACATTTTACTGGTGGTGTTGATGTTCCCTCCTGAAATACGGCTCAGCAGGCAATTGCGTGCTGAGGTGGAGGCAGGGAAGGTGATGGATGAGCCACAAGGCGGGGGCTTCAGTTGAAGTTGCTGTAGGGGGATGACATGTGAGGCCAGGTGGTGAAGGACAGGCCTGCTTCTGTTTTCTATCCAAACCTCTGCGGGTACTGGATCTACTTGGGAGAAAGGTAAATCACATCTTAACCCTTCTGGTCACGTGTTAGATAAACTGCGTAGCTGCAGCCGACTGTCAACTTCAGGTGTGTCATGAACTGAAGGGTAAGTACTTGGATTCCTATAATCCATCACAGCCAGGAATGACTCATAAATGTGAAGAGAGGGAACTATAAACTCCAGTTGGGGATGATCGTAAGGTAATCAGCCAATAATGCAATCAGAAACATATTGAGGCATTTTCATATGCACAGAATGTGATTCCCTGCTCTCTGGGGCCGGCTGAAATATAGCAACAGGCTATGAAAGTGGTTCCATTTGCTCTTCTTCCTACATAAGACTTCCAGGACTGAACAGAGGACAAAAGGTCTGCGGAAAACAAAGTCTGTGATCTACGGGAAGTGCAATGAGCACTAATTACATTTCAGTTTTTAAGCTAACCAAAATAACGAGTGAAGTGTAATCTGAAGTGACTTTCTCCAACACAAGAACACTGATTACATATTTAACTGGAAGGACACTCGGAAAGACCTCCGCCAAGGCCATGTCCTATCTCGCAATGTTACTGTGAGAGGAAAATAATATGTGTAACCGCCTTGTGATTCGGATACGCTCCAAAATTATAATGGTTCTTCCTTGGCTTTCATGAACACTAGTTTTTCCGTAATCCTGCAGACAAACACACAATTTAACCTCAAGGTGGAGGTAAAACTTAAAAACACGTTGACCAAAGAGTCCTCCAAAATCAAAATATCAACAATCACAACATTTGCTTTCTTGCAGAGAGTTAATAAAGTTAGATTGGTACCAATCCCATATCTGTGCATTAGAAGGACTAGTGTGTAGGATTTTCCGGCATCTAGCGTTGCAGTTCAGATTGAAACCAACTGAATACCTTTCCCTAACCCCTCCCTTTACACGGAAAACCGTGGTAAAGCCGTGTTTCAGGACCTTCACCTCGCTCAGAGTCCATCCTTACCATGACACTACTTTAGGAGCAACGAAATTCAGGTGGCGGCTGGCGAAACCTCGGTTCTACAAGCACGTTGGAGAACTCTGCTGGCCTTCAGGTAACGTGAAAGGCCATCTCTAGAGCCAGAGTTTGGTTTGTCCTTACTGAGCCCCTGTAGAACATGGCGGTGCAACATGGAGGACATCATGGATCCATGGACTCATTCTAAGGTAATGAAAACAAAACAATTCTTAGTTTCATTAGCGTTAATGAAAACAGAGCTATAAATATTATATTCCATATCTGCTGATAGATCTCCTTAAATACACACTGGCCCTTTAAGTATGGAGCTTGAGCCAAAAGGTGAATAGCCTATCTTAGTATAAAGACAAGTAGCATGAGGAATCTCTACTGCTCACTACTTAATGCGTGATATCTTGTACATAAAGACGCAGTACCTCCAGAAAACTAAATTGGAAAGTTAACTTGATTATAGTTAATTATCTTGTGAACAAGATAATAAGTATCACCTGACGGGACAGATATCATGGTTGTGATAAATTAGACTCATTAATTGCATTACATGCAGATGGGTCTGTATGGTGAACAGAAGAAGCAGGTTAGAGAAGGTGTGTGTATCATATCCCTGTGTGCCAGCTCCCACACAATGACTCATACAGATTAGCTGAGTCATAATCACTGCTCTCTGTCCAACATGATAGACCTATTTAGAGCTTGACACATATGCAAATCATTCTTTAGCTTTGTTGTGCTGTTTACTTTATATGTTATACAGTATCATTACAACATCATGTGTGTATCAAACCAGCCTGTACTCCAGACAATACTCTATATTTGCATCTGTTATGTTTGTGTGACTTTGTTTTTACAGAAGGTTTTATTTGCAGCATCAAGAGCAATGATTCACAGGTTATAAAGAAGGACAAAAAATAAATAAATAACACTCAAGGTCCACTTACTAGCTTTTTTTCTTTTTTTTAGCTCTCAACCACAGCCGTCATTAATTGAGTGCGTAGGTTAATTTTTGATATTGGAAATGTAAAAGATTTTTTTATCTTACAAGGTCCACTAACTAATTTTTTCTGGGAGCGTTCAACCACATCTCATGGCCTTCATCAGCAGCTCAGGTGTGATCACATGACCTAAGTATGAAATGACAACAACAATGTGATGACAGCTGCCATGGCAACTGACCAGCGTTTGAAGAAGAAGAAGAAGAACTTCCATGCTCTACTTATGATATCTCCGTGTCATTAAGGCGCTTTCGCACCGACCTCATTTGTTTCTGACTTCTCTGTTTCATCCAAACCAAAATGTTACAGGTGTGAAGTTCACATTCTTGGTCCGACGAAAAGACGATCAAACTGAACCGTTTTGTTTAAAAGTATTTTTTTTTTTTTAGATGATTCTGACAGGAAACGCAGGAAGGCTATCGTCACAACTGGAAAAAGGAAAAACAACGAATCCGAAGACGGGAGAGCCCCTCTACAAACCAACCGTAGGTGATGACGACAGGACGTTGGTTTGTCAAGTATAGTTCGTCAGTGCGTGTGCATAATTGCAATAAAAACACAAAACCAACCGGATCAAATGTAAATAGTGTAACAAAGACACAGACCTTGGTTTAAACTTTTAGGTGTGAATCAAAACGCTCCATTAATCATCATATTCTCAGTTCTTCAGTTCTCCGTCAAAGTGTTATTCATGCTTTCATCTCCAGCCATCCCGGCCCCCCTCCTCTCCTCTCTGTCCCACACCACCTCTGCACATTCATCCTCTTTTCTGGCCTGTCTCAGATTGATCAAATATTTGCTCTTCTCGGGCCCCGGGCTGTTTATTTTCTGGAGTGCGTTTTCAGCAGTGGTCGGGCCTGTGCGGTGGCTCAACAGTGCCGTCTCAGACTCAGTGTTTGGCTTAGCGGCTGGGGACGAAGGCTGGGCTGGGTCTGGGGCTCTGAGTGCGCCGGCAACGTTGGCTGCTCTCCCTTCGCTGGGCAAACTGTGCCTGTGCGCCTCACACACTGTGGCCATTCACTCCCCAAGCACACACAGGATAGAGTATGGATTGTTTGGATTTCAGTGGCAATGCCAGGAATGCTGAGCCCTAGTTCCTCTTTGGGAAAAAAATGGTATTTGGCTCTCTCTCTCTGTCTGTCTGTCTGTCTGTCTGTCTGTCTGTCTGTCTGTCTCTCTCTCTCCCTCTCTCTCTCCCTCTCTCCCTCTCCCTCTCCCTCTCCCTCTCCCTCTCTCTCCCTCTCTCTCCCTCTCTGCCTTTGAAAGGTTGCAGCAGTCTGATGAGAGGGATCACTAGGTGCATTAGTCGACCTGTTTCTTCTTGCCTGCAGATTCCAGCCTGGCCAGTCAGAGAGGGCCTCCCAGCCAGAGGAATCCTAGGGAGAGCCACTGCCTTCCACATCGGTATTTCCTGACCCAGTCCCACATCCCTCGTGGCTCATTCACAGTTATAGCAATGAAAAACAGAGAGCTATATGGGGATGCATGCAGTACAATTTCCATCTTGAACTCCGCACATTTAGTTTAAAACCGTACAAAGAACTGCCCATGTGCTGATAGAGGCCAATTTCCATAATGTCTATTCCTAACAACTTTTTAAATCTTCTTTTATATTTTATATTAGAGAAGTACGGTAACCAGCTGCTTATTGACTGAGAGCACTTACGTTTTTGCACCTAATCGGGTCTGTGATGATTTTGCATTAGTGCGTATTATCTTTTTCATTTGCTCCAGTGAACGCAGGACGGGGATGATCTTTTACGACTTAAACAGTTTTTCCATATGCAAAACCATGATCGTCGATGCGTGTGGACCCCGCCGTCCCTGCAAATCTGATTCTTCCAGCCTCGGCCGGAGCTGTGCGTGACTCTGTGTCCACTTAACAACTTAGCCGCTGCACACTGCAAATGTAATAAGAGCTGAGGGGTCGGAGAGGATATGAAACACACTCCAAAAGTCACCAGAGGAGGGATTGTAAATCAGGGCATGTTGAAAAGCAGAAATAGGTGAGTAGTTATTTATTAAACATCACAGAGACGTTCAGGGGTACCAGGGATATCGGGTGGAAAAGGGATTTTCGTGAGTGATTCTTTTCCGTCCCAGAAGATTTTGCACTAATCTCCCTTCCAGCTTGGTAAACAACAAAACAGAGTTCAATTTCAGCAAGTTACACAACATTTTCTCAAACTGCAATAAATGCAGGCATCAAGGGGCCAAGTGGAGAATGGGTAGGAAAGCGCTGCAGTCTCCAAAACCCATTTGGTCTATCAGGTCCAATTTTAGCGCAAAAAAAGCTTGCGAAAAAGGTGATAATATCCTGGACAACTGTTCGAGGAAACAAGTTTCTAACAGGCAAACACTTCTCCTGTTGTGAACCTTCATGTGAGATTCTGCCTTCTGTGTGTCCACACATGCCAGAGGAGATCCACAGGGTGAAATCCCAACCCTTTCCTCCTACTGAGATCCTGTAACTGTCCTCTGAGAAAGATCTTACTAACGAACAGATAACTTCTACAGGACATATCTGTGATCTCACCACGAGCTGCCGTGAGCATTTCACAATCTCAGCAAAACTTTTGTTACGTCTAATTTTTCAATTCTGAGATTCTTTCAAGTGGAGCCAGAGGGGGAAATGATTCCAGTGGTAACAAAGCAGAAGTATAAATCAAAATCTCTCGAACTATGGCAGGTGGGTTTGTTTTTACGAAAAGTTTTACCTCTCATTAATCAAAAAAAGAAAAGAAATAATGGTAGAAGGAAGATAATTGGTAATGATTGTTAAACCAATGATAGTGGGTTAGTAGACATCGATGAAACAAATAGAACTTAATTAAACATTCGGAAATAACCCATTGAAACATCTTGGGAGGTCAGAAAGGCAACCTGGCTGGCTTTCCTGGATCGCTTTAGACATGGTGGATCAGGTTCTACTTGGAAACATGATCCGCATCAACACAGTCTGGGTTCACCTGCCTGATGGAATCCGGAGAGTAACTTTCAGTGAGTTGTTTTGGTGTCACGGCCTACAACTTCACTGTTTTGGTTTCAGTTTTTAGCAAAAAAAAGCTCTGATTATTCCACTGTACACTACCTATCCACCTATAACTTCAGTGGCGTGTGTGGCATTTAAGGCCAGCTTTGTTTATTCATTTAAGCATAAACACGTAGGTCAATGTCAAAAGATTATACAATCAAAATGTGAACTATTATTTTTGTTGTGCAGCAACACTCTTCAAATAATGTAGATTTTTTAACATTGCTTTGATGAAATTAAAGCGTTTTCCAAGTAAGGGAACATAGGGTATTTTCCAAATTTGAAAATGACTTTAAGGGAACATAGGACTGAGGGAACATAGTGCCCTATCCACATTTGAAAATGTCTTTAGGGGACCTTGGGTTTAGGGAACATAGGGTATTTTCCAAATTTGAAAATGTCTTTGAGGGAACAAAGGGCGAAGGGAACATCGGGCCTTTTCTAAATGTATACATTTATTTGAGGGAACATTAGGCTGAGTGATTAGTGGCAGAAGAAACATAGAGAGCACCCCAAACTAGAACATTTCTTAGTTCTAAGGCAACGTAGGATGGATCCTCTGTAATGACTGTCCCAGGTGGATACTTTCTGTGTTTACTGTAATTTAGATTTAGAGACATGAGTTTGAAAGGATTCATGTATAAACCACGTTTATTTGAATACTGTAAGATGCTCGTGCAGCTCTCCCCGATACACATTGTTTAGGTTTCGTCCTCGTTTCCTTGGATCTCTACATCGGAGGTGGAGAGTGCAAAGTTAGCATAAACTAAAGAGTCACAATGGCCACATTTATGTGACATATGCCAGGTTGAAATAGACGTGTGGAGCTATCTTTGAGGCTTTAAGCTTTGCATGAAGATTTGTGGCACCACACAAACATCCGGGCTTGAAAAGGCATGAAAATATATGCAACATTAACATTTTACTTAAACAGAATTTGCAGAGTTACAAGTTATTTCTTGCAGAACAACAATTAAATCCAGCATTTCCTGCCACAATGCAGGTCGCCAGATTATTCTTTTGTCCTCTGAACGGACACAAAGTCCCAAAACTGTCAACTTCACTGTTACGAGATTTTGGGATGTTGCCCACAGTCACTGCAGTCAGCTGAAATATATCCAGCAGGGACTGATATTAATCTTCTCATCTTACTTTCAGAGGAAAAATAAGCAAGCACATTTCTTCAATAAAGCTGTAAAACTGTAAACAACAACTGAATCTTCACATGTCAAAGAAAATCTTTCTGACAGTCAGACTACATCTTGTGTTCGAGCTGTAAACTCTGAATCTCTCAGTATGGAGTCTTTCCGCTGTGATATAAAACGCACAGTTTGCTCAGAAACGCTGTCATTACACTCAAAAGTGATACTTAACAAAATTGGATGAGACGTTCACATGCCAGCAGAGGGAAAGAAGAGAACATTCCTCCATGTGTTTGGCTCTAAGAAAGAACAGATTGTCTCATCAGCTGAATGAAACTCCACTTTTAGCTCTATATAGATCTCTCATTGAGGGAAGCACACTCTTTCTACTGTATGATATAAAAATGTCTTGAAGAGTTTTCTGCCACACACATGAAAGACAAACTGTGTGTTATTTCATGTGAATTAGCGTATATCTGTGCTTTAGTTTTGGCCAACCAATGTCCCAAATGAAAGGAACGGGAGAATAAACGCTCTTGACTCTGGCCTTTGGTTCACCGCTACATTTCACGACCTCCACGCCCTCCGCATCCACCACTCCATCCATCATCCCTCCTGTTCAAAGCTTGACCCTCTTGCAGACTTCCCACATCACAACCCACCTAAATCCTGTCCCCCACACACTGACATGTGAGCAACATTTACCTTCTCAGAGCAAACTTTAACTATCTGTTGTGTTACGACCTTTTTTTTGCATGCAAAGATCCCGCCCATCTCCTTTCATGAAGAGTCTGATTGGAGAGGCGTCCAGATCTCCAATCGAGACGACGCAAGTTCGCCAAACAAGCTGTAAATTCTAAATTAGGGTGTGAGGCACTGTGTCTCTAGACGTGTCTATATTAATAAAGTTTTGGACATGTAAGAATAGGTTTAAACCCTTAGGAGTCCTCTTTCTGTTTAGCATCTTCTTCAGCGCCTTTTCCTTTGCAGTTTTCCCATTGCATAAAATAAGGGTCATTAGTATGTTGAGCCTGTGAAATGATGTTCACAAACAATTGCACAGCCTGCAGTTGTTAATTATCTTTTGTGTGAATGTGAAAAGAAATTGCATGCACACAAATGTTCCTGCACACATTTTATTTACACATACTCTAAATATTTTTACACCCACATACACTTTTTACACTTGTGCAAGTTATATCTGTGCACAAAACTGTCGCTACAGTTGCAAAACTTTATTTCGCAAAATGTAGAATTATATAATACATTCAGATACGTGCATGCAATCGATTTTCACTTGCACACAAAAGTAGATACGTAACTTAAATTTGAAATACATTTATTTGTCGAGAATAGTTTCACATTTAAAGCATATTATGAATTTATAAGTAATGATGCTGCATTATAGATTAACACTATGTAAAGCAGGGGTGTCAAACATGTGGCCCGCGGGCCGGATTGGACCCTCTGGCGGGCCAGTTTTGGCGGGATGACTTTGCAAAGTGTAGAAATAAGTTGTCTTGATCATAAAGTAAAAGCCTTTGTAGATACACTGTGATCAGTTCGTTGTAACACACGTGTGTACATGATTAACTAATATTATTTCTGAAATTGCTCCTTTTTTTCTTGAGAAATTTCAGGTTGTTCATAATGTTTTGTAAAAAGATCAAATTTGAACATTTTCAGAATGTACTTTTACTTTTTTGCACTAAAACGAAGGAAACATGTGGAGTTGTTGTTATTTACAGGTTATTATGCTGTGATGTTACCTGGTCCAGCCCACTTGAGATCACATTGTGCTGCATGTGGCCCCTGAACTAACATGAGTTTAGTAATTAAATCACCAGCTTTGGCATTAAGATTCTGCCC
>NC_041365.1:20487740-20537740 GCF_900634415.1 Cottoperca gobio
GCCTCTCTGCAGCTGGAGGAAGAGGACCAGAGCACCGGGCAGGCCCTGTCATCCGGACATTTTTAGAATAAATGTCCCTGGGTTATAACATTTTATGGCCCGTAGTTGGTTTGCAATGTTGTAAACTCAGCAATGAAGTCTGAGAGTTTCTTCTGAAGAGAAAATTAAAGGATAATACCGGCACCGTAAATACCTGCAGTGTTGGAACAGGGAAACCCGATTAATTAAAAAGTGAAAAATGCTCTCCATAAATTCCAAAAAGCCAAAATGACAACTTCAAATAACATTTACTGATATGAAACAGAGCAGAGCAGTAAATCCTTGAATGAGAACAGATGAGACATTGTTTTCTTACTAACATTAAAAGTATACATTTCCACATTAAAATCATTTTAATGGAGGTAACGGTGCCTTTTTATCCAGGTTTAAACCACGTTTTGAGTTCTAGATGAAGGATTTTATCTGGATCGTAAGTTATCAGATCAGATCAGCTCATTTACAACGTAAAAACTATTTTATTTAGTTCTTTTTAGTGAGAGGATATTTAAAACTCCTGAACGATGAACACTGGAGGAATCCAAACTGGGAGAAACTGACTACAATTACGACAATGGACGTCACTAAACTCCATCTTTTGTTATTGTCCGTACATTTTATGTTTAATTAATAATTTAAATGTCCTATCGCCGGGCAAAAATGACCAATAGCTGTGAACATGTATGAACTTCGGACACCTCGAGTTTGCAGGACAGTTAATGCTAAAGTTGTATTAAAGCAGAATTATCCTTTAAAATGACAAAACTTTCTTCTTCTGCAACAAACTAATTGTTACATGATGAGCTCAGAGATCAGATGTGTTGGGTTGATTCTCTTCAGTTGTTTCATGTGAGACCTGTGGAAACAAATGGAAAACATGCACGAAGAGCCTTTGAACTGACGAATGACTGTAAACTCGGCTAAAATAAAACTATGTTTCATTCTCTTTTTGGCAAAAGAATAAACACTTTAACATATCTAAACTCTGGCTAGCTCCTCCGTCAAGCTGCGTACTATCAGTCATGTTGAGGCAAAAACAAATCCTCCACAGGCACAGCTAGTGTACAGCGGACATCTACATTATATTTGAAAAACAAGGCAGTGACTTAGGAGCGGATCACAGCTCTTGGGTTTCCACTAAAGAGGCTGCCTCAAGTTCCCAGGCTTCTCCATTGTCTGAGTGCTACCGGGAAACAAGCTCCTTTATGGCACCGTGGCTCACAGGACACCACAAAAACGCAACACCAGCCGCCAAGTCGGTACAGTTACAAAACAAGGTGTAAGCCCACCTGAGTCCAGAGGGCAGAGAACCGGTGACTCAGGGAGGAGGCTCGCATCAAGCCGGGACAGGCTGCATTTGTTTGTGAATGGACCATTTAGCTGGAGTCCCGAGTGGAATTTAAACATGTTGATACTGGCACATTCCTGGGCAGAGAGTACAGGTTACAAATATAGAACGCAGTGTGAGTGCTTCTAGTGTTAAAGATTTAAATCTAAGTGCTCGTGTTAAGAAAAGGAACCTTTTTTTTTGTTTTGTTTTGAGTAAGATTTCCAAGAAAACTTTGAAAGCAATTTGAAGTTCAACGTTGACGTTCGTATATTTTAAGACCTTTTGCAGGTTTCTGTGATTCTGCAGGTGCACCTCAGCCAACAAACACAACTCTGCTCAATCATTTGATTGCAATTGATAAATACCGACAACAGTCTCTCTAAACGTCCCTCCCAAATCCCACTGGTTCCTACTCTCTGATGTAAATCTTTAAATATATAGTTTTATTGTCGAGGACTCAGTGATGACCTATAACAGCTGGAACAGGAGTAAATAGTGCATTTGTTGGGGACTACTTTCAGCAGCGGATTAATACACATTAAGTAGTATTGTTATTATTATTAAGAGTATAAGTAGACATGGCGGCAGCAAGTTGTTAGTGGTATTGACATACAGTGCCAGTGTTCATCGTGATGAGGACACATTTGAACTGTTGGATGGATTGCCATGAAATGTGGTCGAGACATTAATCTTAATTTAGCACCAGATTAAAGACTCTGGTGTCTTGTTGGGTAACAATGGAGCTCTGTGCTGCAGAGGTTTAGGCTGGACCGCCGTTCAGAAGATGTTTGGAATACATGTCAAGTCAAAGGTTGCTTTTGACCATCAACTTGTTTCCATAGAATTTAAATCTGTATTAGCGTCACATGGTGGATTCTTTTTGTTTTTGGGCTTCATGTCAATGGATAAATGTATTTTTAACCACATTTATTCCAATATATTGAGGCTTCTTCGATAGCTATGATGAATACGAACATATCGAAGGTTTTAAATGGAGCTGTGTGGAAGGTTTTGACCTTTCTGGATGTTCTGTTTCCATCTCCTGATTCCACCCAACGGAGCGGCTGCAGGACTCCCGGGGAAGATCCAAGAGGAGAGCTCCAATGGAAAGAACAGGTGAGCCATCCGAGAGTCACCGTGGCAGTTACTTGAAAAGACAATTATACCGGTCAAACAATGAAGCCTTTGTAACTCGGCCTCCATTTATTCCTAGCTCTTTTTTCTTCTTCTTTCCTAACACATTTTCAGGCTTCATGTGAAATAACAGCAGACGTCAGAGTGGAGGAGGTGTTTCCGTGTGCCATCTCGGCAGGCTGGGTGAATAAGAAGGGCAGACAGGTGCTGACAGAAGGTTACGGAGAACACATGTCTGAAAGCATTGGAAGAATTATCACAGAGACGGAGAACTCATCACCCGTAAGTGGACAAACTAACAGCCTCCTCGTTGGTGTGTGTGAATACAGATCGCCTCTACAAGAGTTTTGCACACATTCGAGGATACAGACTGATGAAAATGATTGAAAATATAGATCACCACCACTTTTATTAACTGTACTGTGGAGAAAAAGGTATTTGATGTGTAGAAATCCTGTCGTAGGAACTACTTTTAAAAAACGTCTGACTATTTTGCACATTTCTGCACAATACGACCACTTTTAAATCCGATATTCTGCACATATCTTCTCACAGTAATAAGTTATATTCTGATTGCATTTCCTTTTTTGTATATTTATATTTCTTCTGCACATTTTTTGATAGTTTTTACAAAAGTTTTTTGTACAATATTTCTACTTTTGCTCTTTTTTTTTACATTTTAATTTCTGTTTGCACCAACAAAGCAAATTCCTTGTATCTTGGCAATAAACCGAATTCTGGTTCTGGTTCTGAAAATCGTTGATATTTGGATGTTAATATTCCGAGAAAAATCTCAGATTTTCCAAGATTGAAGAATTTAAAAGAAAAAGACTGAGACTTTGAGGTTATAAATCTCCGAGGAGATTCCGGGCTCACAAGTATTTCCTTTTTGCTAAATCCGATAGGAAAGTGCAGGAATAACACAAGAGGTCAAGAGGGTGTTCCAACCTGCAAAGTGAACCAAAAGATCCATCATTCTTCAGAGTTGTTTTCTCTTGATTTTGGAAATTCTGAGGTTTTCCTCTCAATATTCACTCCTCCACCGGCTCCATATCATTTATTTTATTTTTTACCTATAATAGCTCTTATACGCCGTCGTGCAAGTCGTTTCTGTGTAAAGCAGACGAGGTTCTGAGAAGCAGACGGGGACAAAAGCCAGCTGACATTAGTATGTTTGGGAAAATGTTCAGTGCAATCAAGTACAGACCTTTAGGCAGTAATATGATTACGTTACAGAGACTTAGGGGCTTTAATCGTGGAAAATGTCAATAGATCTTGGGAGGAAAGCACCAACCTCTCATTTATCTGGATGCTTTGCTATTGAAGCTTTTCGCGTGGAGGAAGTGTGCTTGTGTTTTACAGCACGTGTCGGCGCTGCATGGCATCGGGTCCACGAAACACAGTACAGTAAGCCCCTTTGTAAAATCTCAATCACCTCCCCTGTTGTTCGTATAAACGCTGAGATATAGCTTCAAGTCTGAGCAAACATTGGGGGGCTATTGTGGAGGAGAGAATTTTGTCAACATGCACTTTTTGTGCCTCCCTGCCAGGCGGACAGCTCCCCAGAGTTCCCAGCACTCCCCAGGGGGGCCATGTTATAATGGCCATGTGGGACAATTTTATATGAAATACCTCTTTGCCTTCCAGGCTTGTGGCTGTTAAATCTCCCTTCATGCCCAATCCTACCAGCGCTGCTCCAAGCACCCTACTGGGGTCAGGGACGGAGGGTCGGAAGGCTCTGGCAGAAACCAGGGGCTGCTATAAAAAGGGGGACACACAGCTGTGACTCCAGCTGTACATCATCTCTTTTTTCCCCCTTTAAAGTGTTTGCAGAGCAAGGGGCCACGAGTGGGACAAGTTGCAGGAGGCCTGAGGGGGGGGAAGTGAAAGCGGTAATTACCCAGAACCTTTAGGTAATGGTGCTTAATTGTCACTTCATCTCAAGTTTAATTTAAAAAGCGTTGAGTGAGCGTATCCTGCCTGCTGTGACGTGCTTTTGAAGTGTATATTAGAAATATTTCCACCTCATTTTGCACTTAAAAGCAACTTGCTAATATGTTTGAAACAATAACCGCTTTGTACCAGCTTTCATTAACACCATAAGAGCCTTTGGTGATTTTTGTTGGAGTTTAATAATCCGTCGTTAAAGTGATAATGGCCGATTAACACCCTAATCTATGTGTCAGGACTAACTTTTCCAAAGGAATTATGACATTAAGACATTAAGAGCAAGAATTCTGTAAATTCCATGCTGTGACCTGTGCGCTGGCATTCCCAGCAACAACAAAAAGCTTTCGGAGGTTTTATCACGGCTGCTTATCTTCTTGCCGTGCAGTCTGGCTTTTGGGAGAAACTGTTTACTCTGGAAAATAGTTTCTGTTTTGAGCGCTTAGCCGAGCCAGAAGGCTAACTCAAGTAATAAAGACACAGGACAGCGACACACTTCAAGGTAATCTGACATAAATCAGAAACAGGAGAAACAGGCTTGACATTCAAAGCATATAATATATATATATATATATATATATATATATATATATATATATATATATATATATATATATATATATATACAGTATGTACTGGGTATTATGCAAGGATATCTCTCTTTCAAGTCACTTGTACTAATCACTGCTCACTGTAAAAACACAGATTTATTTTGTTTGGCACAAAGAAGGACAGGCTGGTCTCCTAAAAGTGACGTCCCCATACAACAGAAGTGCTTTGCATTAGTAATCAAAGTCTGTAGAGAGGAGGAGAATGGATGAACGGGTCAAACCAACAGGACTTTAACACATGACACCGCTTGGCTTTTTAAAATGTACATACGTGAGTCAACGTCCTGAACTTACTTTTTCTTTTAATCCAAACCATAAACATCTACTAAATCTAACCAAGTAGTTCTGGTTCAATTCACAATAAATAGAATACAGTTTTTAGGAGGGTCGATAAGGATTATAAGTTGTTAGATAGACACCAACATCATCTGTATAATAAATATGCAGATACTGATAACAGGCAAGTCTGGTTCTGTGTCTGTCTTCCCTCTGCTCTATGTTCCTTCTGATCAATACCTCCGCAGGTACCGTGCCACTGTTTCATACGACCCATAATTACAAAACACCAATAGTCCAAAGTCATGTCCCATTGGTCCAACAGTCCGTTATCCTGAAAACAAATTCCCATTGCTCAGAAAATAGGGAAACATCATTCTGCATAATAATCAGCCATGTGCCAAAGATGCTGAGGGAACTCATCAGTTCCTCCCAAAACTGTTTAATGTCAAATATAATTTGCATTATAAATTCTTTTAACACTTTAGAAATGTTTTATTTCTGGCAGTGTGTTTACGCACCAAGAAAGTCCTGAAATAAAAGTCCTGGCTTTACAAAGGAGTGAAATGAGCATTTCCGTCCAACCTACAGACGCCGTGTGACCTTAATATCTTAAACTCCAACAGTCCATTGATTCAGCAGCAGAAAATAAATTCTCTCAGTCATTTCCTCGTGCAGTGTTAAAGCTACACCAAACTGTATAAAGTTTGTTTCCTAACTATCATCTTATTTGGATAATATCTGTATTTTGTCCTGAACAGAAGCTGTTCCTCACAACTCTTATGATTGACATCTCTTCATAAACGGCCTCATGATGTTATGAGTTATAACTGATTTACAACAGAATGTTTGCTTTAAGTCTTTGATCAAAGGAATGTTTCCTTGCCTGAAACAGAGTTTCCTGAATCTGAAGGTTGGATGTGGCCCGGAGAAGGGAAGTTTGGGGTTCCTTACTGGAGCTGCTGCCCCCGCGATCCGACCGGATAAGCGGTAGACGATGGATGGATGGATGAAGGTTTGATCGATCATGGCCTTGAGGGTTGTTCGCCTCTGGAGTCTATCTGGGTGATGTGCGAGGTCTACTGGAATGTAATAACTCACACATGTCAGTCTTTACCGTGGAGAGTGATCCCGATGATCTTCTCTGCTTTCCTTCTCTGTCTCTTTCTCACAATTTTGCAGGATTCCCGATCTGCAAGACCGTAGACCGATCTCCAGAAACAACATTCAGAATCATAATTATCATGAAAAGTATTTGGTTTGACCAGAACCTTTCTTTGCAGATGTTTGGTATTTGGCAATTATCACAGACTAAATGATACCGCAGTCTGAAGCAAATCCAACACGAAGCATTTGAAAAAAGAACCTCTTAAACAAAAGGTTTAATTGTGGGTCCACGTGTTCGACTGGAGGGCATGGTTCCCCTGCCTGCCTGCCGGAGGTGTGCTTTGCGGTTATTTCATCCGCTGTCCTGGTCCCCTGACTGGGCTTGAGTAGAACCATGAAATGTGCCTCTCTGTGTGCCACATGGGGGGTCTTATGCACATATTGCAATAATAATAAGTAATAAAATGCATCCTTACTCAATTCAATAGACTCAGGTTTTTCCTTTTACACAGTTTACATTTGCACCCTGTTTCCACTTCGTTGGAGCAACGTCATCATATTCCCGAATCTCAGCAATTACCTTGGTGAGCACAATGTTTTTATAACATAGAAACTAGAAGGGCACCCGGAGAGAACAGACCCCTGCCAAGGTCGTCTCTAGAAGTGAGAAATATTGTGTGTATCTGCCCTATGATTTGGATCTGCTACAGAATGTAAAGGGTTCTTCCTCGTTCCTTGCTGCACCCTTACACCAAGTTTCATGAAAATGGGGTCAGTAGTTTTCCGTAATCCTGCTGACAAACAAACCAAACTGAAAGCTTAACCTCCTCGGTGGCAAAGCTACAAAAATAAGACCCGAGCAAGGATCCTGTGTTACTCTGAAACTAGCTTCACTAGAATAATAATAATAAATCATCTTGATGGGAGATTCATTTGTGCCGTCACACAGGTCTCGAGCTTCACTATTGACTCTCAGAATCCAGATTTTCAGAGTTTATTTTCTTATTTCCAGCAGCGAGCACTTTTTGTTATTTGCTCTCACTGCAGTGACAGCACACATTACAATCTGCAGCTACATTCATGTGTTATACAGCGGAGTAACCCAATAAACTTGGGAGTGGTGTCCATGTGAACGGTGACATTTAGCAGGTGAAAACAACCCCATTATTCATACATACTGGCAGCCGGATGTTATTGCGAAGGACTTGGTGAAGTAGCTGCAGGTGTTTTTTCCACTTTCCCCACACTTGCCCCCCGGCTGCAGCGTACATGCGAGTTACCTTTGCCCCTCAAACCTGGCACATTCCTCAACACCTCGGCTCTGAACCCTGCAGCCACGACACACATCTGTCATGTAGAAAATTGTGACTTTAGACTCTCAGACTTGATCTCAGACTAAAAACGTGAAGTGGAAAAACAGACCATAAGCAGGTTTGACAACTTTTAGCAAGAAAGAGAAGAGTAATTGTGTGTTTTTTTGAGAAGGAGGAGCATCACCACGGTGTTAAATTCCTCCAGCAGCAGCAGGGATCCACGGGGAGATCTGTGGAACAACATCCCTCCTGTTCTATAGCGTCCCTAAGATCTGCCACTGTTTGCCTTTCTGATACATTAATCACACAGCGGCTGCAGCAGTTTAACACGTGACCTGGCGCTCACCTCAGCACACATGTAGGCAAACATTTACAGCCGCAGTGCAGATGTGCAGGTAGCTGGTTTCCATGGGAAAAACAATGACACTATCTGTATGACTGCATCAGAATCCAAAAGCTTTTAAAGTCTCGTCTACAACGACGTATTGGAACCATTAAAGGTAGAAGAAAAGGATTAAAAAGTTAAAAAGAGAACAAAAACCTGCATGAATTGTGTTTCATGTTGCAACAGACGGATGGAAGATTTTTCCATATCCCTCCTCACTAACGTGTGCATGTTTACCAGCAGCGTGTGGTGTGATGAGGTGGATTCATGCTCAGACCAAATGAAAGATGATAACATACGAATGCCTTAATGGTTTTCTATGTTAGCAGACGAGCCTTAAAAAGTTTGTTTGCAAAGCATTAATTCAGACTTTAACAATCTGCATCATGAGGCAATTATTTCAACATCCTTTTGATCCGTTTATTGCAACTAAATCTCTGTTTTATTTTGCACTGCTGTAATAAACTAAATTAATTGACTCTGCGGGTCAAACTCGTGCGAGTAACGCGACATGTTTGTTATGAACACAGCATAAAGCAAATTACTATTAAAAGAACTTGTGGTGAATCGTAGAAACTTAGAAGAAACTTTATTCTTTTTATATATTTCATTATATTTGTGGAAAAAGTCTTTATCTCAGAAACTAGACGGAGCACAATCAAGTATTCTGTATCTATGAACAAGTTGAATATCACTGATATGCACACATATGCAGTGTTTACAAATAAACACAATGTTCGTGTTTTCCCCTCATTTTTCAAAAAGGATTTTTCATGTAAAAATGTTAAAGTTGTACTGATATACTTTTAAGACTTTAGACCAATAACAGCAAATGTTTTGGCATTTTTCTAATAGCTAAATATGGCCTTTGGGCACAAATTGGTTAATTATGAATGTGTTTGCGAATATGCATCATTAAGCAGAATATAAACTGAAATAATAAATTCGCTCCCACATTTATACCTAATCTTGCATCTTATTATTACACCTGGGCTTCTTAGTGGGTTAAAGTGGGCTTGAAGATTCCCATAATGTTTTCATAGGAACCTTTTTTCCGCTAGAAAGTAAAAACTGAAAATATTAAATAAAAACTACTTTCATGACTAAATACAACTTGAGATAAAATAAAATAAACACGTATTTTTTATTTAAGTGTTCCTTTAAATAGGCAGCCATGTCTGAGAGAGTCATATCACTTATTTCTGTGAATAACTTGTGTTTGGCTGGAACTGTATTTTCAGTAGAATGGAAGAAGTAATGTGTCGCTGTGCTCATCAGAAGGTCTCGTGTCCCGTGTGAATCTCTGCACACTTCATCACCTCCACCGAGCTCTTTGTTTTTCTGCTCTCTTTCCTCGTTCGTACTGTAGATCGTTAACAGGGTTACTGTTTCCCAGCAACAGCTCGTCCCGAGCTGCGGCTGTGAGCGGGCAGCGGCTCTGACGGGGAGGCGGTGCCGACTAATGAGACGGGATGCATGGGCGAGCATCACCTGGGGCCGGCCGAGTTAATCATTTCCATTCAGGGCAGCCGGGTCTTTGTACGCAGGCGATGGCTAATAAACTCTCCGTGGGAGGGATTTTCACTTTATCAATGACTTTGGGAGCCAGAGAGGGAGTGTTTGTTGGTACAAGGCACACATTATTAAACACCTCTGGCCTTTAGGAGGTCACAAAGAGATCCGAAGTGGAGAATGATGTCTGCCTGGCAGTGTCCCATCTGAGGTCATCTTCTGAATCCTCCTCATATTGAACTGGCACACTGTCCAGGCCGCTTTGTTCAGCCATGATACGGATCAAAGACTTGCAAGAAAAAGTTGTGTTTCCTCTCCTCCTGCGGTGCAGCCGGCCACTCTTGAGTTGTGGACGGGCTGCACTTTCCCAAAGACTTTCCCCTCATCGCACCCCTAATTAGGAAGGATTTTTCCTTGCTCCTGAACGCCAATGCAGCCATCAAAAGGAGGAATGCTCGGAAACAGAGACGGAAAGCTCCAGGAATCACAATCTTCAGGCTGACGGAAGCTTCACGGATTACTATTTACAGTGTCACAGGCCTGAGAAACCAGGGAGGACTGGAACAAATATAATGAGTTTGGGTTGATGGAATATTTCAGTCTGGCCAGACCGCTGGAGACATATAGCAGCTACACTCACGCATTGCATATTATAACTTAAAGCAAACATACATTTTCAAACTGCGGCTTCCTGGACGTCAGAACAAAGAAGTCGGACACAACAGAAGAGTGCGGTACAGCGGAGGATCTGAGGTTTTAGCTAGAGGCTTAAGGGAAGCCAGCAGGTCTTGCAATACAGTTATTAAGCTGGCGTGTAGCAGGTATAATGTCCACCATGGTCAACATATACGTTCAGCTTTGTTTCACACTTTGACGCAAATGATGCGTTTTCCTTTTGTCTTTGTCCATTTTGACTCTGAGCCTTTAATAGTGCGGACAGACCAACACCTGTGCGTCTTTATCAGTGTGCTCCAGTCCCTTCTCTTCCTGGGAATGTCATTGGTTTTGCAGGAATTTGATGGAAAGCTGAAAAGGATTGGACAATCAAAATTCATGGCAGTCCATCCGATAGCTTTCAAGACGTTTTACTGAAAACCACAAATGAGAGCCTCATGGTGCAGCTGCTGGTGGTGCGAGAGGAGAAGTCAGGGCATCATCAAAGTCTTTAGGATTCAGCGTTCGGGAACTATAAACGTCGTAGATGATATTTCATGTCCGAGCTAAATTGGTGGACGGCCCGGAGATGGTGTCCACCTGTCGCTCAAAGCGGCCACGCCCCTAATAATGCAGAACCAATAAAAAAACAGAATTCTTCATAGCCTCTGAGGAACTTCTCTAGAAGGTGTAGCATTAACTTGCTCAGGAGCATCTCCTCCATCTGCCTCCTCTGGAAACGCTGAGTGTAACTCGTTCCTTTTCACCATCTTCAAAGCTCAGCCAGACATTCAACCCAGACCGTATTCAAATATTGATTCCTATTACTCATATTCGTGCAGAGTCTTCGTACTGAGAAAATAACCACTCTGTTCCTAAACGCTCTGTAATGGAGCAATTGCTTTGGCTTTCAAAAACGATGATAAATATCCTTTTGGAATATGAGAAACACAGAATCCTTTGTGAGGGGGAAGTGAAATGCTTCTTGCAGCCAGGTTGGGAGAAGAGAAATGTGGTGCTGGCGTTAAATACAGTATTTCATCCTGTGAAATTGAAGCAGACTTCCAGAAGTACTGATTAGCAGAAATCCAAATACCTTTGTGGGTGGGGGTGAAGCTATTCATAGCATCACAGGATCACCGTCCAAAACCAGAAAACAGGCAGCCATGTTGTTTTTACAGCTTACAAAACCAAAAAATATTTAGAATTTAGAATTCAATGGAATAATGACACTTGGTCCAAGGCTGCCATCAGCCTTTACATAATATATAAAGCGCATAAGGGTATTTTAAAGGTGCTTTTACTTTGACAGCTTAATGCTTCTGCTGGCATAGCTTCGCAGGCGAAAGAGGAAAATAGTAATTGCTGAAATATGCACAGAGCTTGTGTAATATCTCAGAGGCTTCACTGCGTTTTACGGCTGTATAAAGGTGCGGAAATATCTCCATCTGTTTACATCTTTAATAATCTTGCTGTTGACCACAGGTCGTATAGAAGTGGACCCCTTACTGTGCTGGGACAGGCTGCAAAAGAAACGATCATGGCACAGGGTTTGTGTGTGACCTCTCAAACATGCACTTGACCTGACATTAACTTCTCACTGTTTCCGTCATTTTTTTGCATTTCGCCTTCATTCAGCAGCTCTTTCATTAACATTCCTTGGATGTTTTGTACGGGAGCCAAAGTTGGAAGCTTTCACTCTCATACGGCTGACATACGCAGAGCGGAGCAGCATATGATTCTCGACCCTTAGCGCTGTGGTATTTCCATTTATGTGTCCTCATACGTCTGTCATTACCAATTACAGAGCTCTGAAGGTATCGCAGGTGGGACTGCTGCACAGATGAAGGGGACGTTGTGCCACGGCGGTGGAAACAGTGGCAGGCGACTGTCACAAAACATCTGTCTCCCTCCCTCACAGCTGTAGAGTTCTGAGGACATGATTTATACCAGTATCTGGCAGAGGATGACTGCGCTGGTCACGTTGCACAAATATGCACTGTGCGTTATCATTTATTGCTCCCTTCTGCCAGTCTACTAACTATTGCAAGGTGAAATGACAGACGTTCACCTAAATCACAAATCCACATATTTTCCCCTCTTACTCTTATTCTAGTGGTTTGTACAGTAGATTGATTTGCCAGACAGAGTTTTCTGGCACCATCCAAACAACGCAGGTGGATTTCAAAGTTTCGGAAACATTGGAAAAGTCTCGGTTTCACAGTCTACAGACGTCACCATCAGGTCAGGTACATTTTTATTTATAGTGGCCATAATCACAAATTTGTCTCCTATGGAATTTACAACCTTTAGAAAACTATACAACATATGACAACCTCTGCTCTTGGACACTCGTATGAAAGGAAGTCTAAATGAAACCTTCGGTGGATTATCTTGTGAAACCAAGACAGCTTCTGGAGAGACACATTGCTGTTGAGTTTTCCAAATAAAGTTTTTAATGTTTTTACAAAAAGGCCATTCACCTCCAACATTGCGATCGTTTTCAAAATGCATATCCAAACTATCTGCAAGATACCGTTCTCAATTTTTCTGGTAACTAACCCTTAAATGTAAAATACAATAGTAATGTGGCAGTTTAAATCAGTTGTGTGTGGATTACAAGAGAAAGATTTTTTCTCCTTAAATTTCAGGTTATGGACACCAACATTTACCTAAACATGCTTTATATATATATATATATATAGATATAATATAGATAATATATAATAAATATATAGGGATTATATAGATATGAAGTTTTAAATATATATTTATATAGATATATTTATTATTTTAAATAATATTATATATATTGTAGTATGTATGGAGATATATAAAATAATTGCTATTTAAATATATATATATATTTAAGTATACATACATATGTATAAATATATTTTATATTGTCATATATATTTATTTTTAAATTTATTTTATATATATATATTATTTTTAAATATTATTTTATGTGTATGTATGTATGTATATATCTAATATATATAAAATATCTTTAAGTAACCTATGTATAAATATATATATTTTATTTTAAAATATATTTATATGTATTGTATTATGTATATATATATATATATATATATATATATATATAAAATAGTTAAGTATACATATGTATAACTATATATATTTATATTTGTATTGCATTTTAAAACTGTAATTACATGCACATGCTCGTGACGACATCGCAGTAACGCTTCGATGTGTTCGACTGCTTCTCTGATGTACGACTCTCTAGAGGTTAAGTACAACACGACTTGCTATGAATCATCGTTACATGAGACGTATGAGGTGCTTTCATTCGATTCATCTGCTTATTTCCCTTCACTCTGACCCAGAGAGCACATTTACACTTTCTGCTCCAGTGACTTTAGAAAAATCACAGATCACAAATTTCTCTCACTGTGCCATGAGGATAAGCCTGGCGGATGTTTTCCTCACACTTCTCGTGAGGCGGGTTAGCTGAGAAGCTTTTCCTGTATTTCTCTTGATTAGGTGCGGCTGGCTAAACAGGATGGAGGCATGTTGAGCAGAGGACTGTGGAGATGTTCGGATCGGTCAAATATACCAACAGTGGGCCTGAGGAAAGGAGGACAGAAAAGTGTGTGTCACTTTCAGCTTCACAAAAATCACACAGCTGACATATGCCAGCAGCATGAATGCCCACAAAAGACACGCTCGCAAGTCTGAGTCCTTTTATTTATCGCTTTGGCACCGCACGACAGGGACATGGGATATATTATGGTGGAACATTTCTGCTTCTGGTTTCCTGGGTTGATAGGGACCAAATATAAAGTGTCAGCTTTGATTTGGGTATTGATGTAGAATGAAAAGGGGAATTCAGTCTCTGGTGTTGAGTCAGAGAACAGAAACAGCACGACATGAACAGGGTTTATTTTCCTTTCCCTGGCTGTCCCAGAGGTTGTGACTTTCCGCTAACATAAGGCTTTGATTAAGCTAGTTTGTGTTGTAAGCAGCCATGTATTGAACATTTATAAAACACGATTGACATAACATAACAGGGATTCAACATATAGCCAGTAATTGCTGCTGTAAGCATCACGTTTTGGTCTGTTAAGGACCTAAAAGAACTGAGTAGTGCTGCTATTTGTAATAATAAATAAACTGTCCATCAAGTCGTTCTCTGGGAACAATCCTCTGAAGCACAGCACTCAATGTGTTTCACATTTCCCCTTCATTCAGTGAGCAGTGAAGCACCATGACTAAAAATACAAAGACTAACAGCGCCATGTGTGATGGGATAGAATCTGTGTTCACATTTCTTTTTGCATGGATTTATGACACCATGGCATTAGTTGTACTGTATTTATTCGCTTCACAGGATTTCAGCCTAAGTGTAGGCTACACTCACTGAATCCTTTCATCAGCAACCAAGCAGAGGAACGTCTGCACTTGACAACTGTACTTTTGCAAGGTACTTTCAAATCTGGGTTGAGTTATTTAGTAGTTTGCTATTTAAAAAATGCAGAGTTTGTGCAGGACGTCCTGTGACGCGCTAGTGACGATTGTCTCTGAACAATCAGTGGTCCGCAGTGTTTTAACGTCTCCTTTTAGTTTGTCGTACCATGCAGTGGAAACGCAGCATAAGAGCAGTGAGAGGGAAACAAACGGTAACGTTGCCATCCGTAAAACCAAAACAATTAGCTGAAAGACACTCTATGCTATGAAGCTCTGTAGAGTTTTAATATCTCCTTTTAGTTTGTCGTACCATGCAGTGGAAACGCAGCATAAGAGCAGTGAGAGGGAAACAAACGGTAACGTTGCCATCCGTAAAACCAAAACAATGAGCTGAAAGACACTCTAAAACTCTACAGAGCTTCATAGCATAGAGTGTCTTTCAGCTAATTGTTTTGGTTTTACGGATGGCAACGTTACCGTTTTGGTTTACTCTCACCGCTCTTAGGCTGCGTTTCCACTGCATGGTACAACATACTAAAAGGAGATGTTAAAACTCTACAGAGCTTCATAGCATAACGTCTCCTTTTAGTATGTTGTACCATGCAGTGGAAACGCAGCATGAGTGCGGTGAGAGTGAAACCAAAACAATGAGCTGAAAGACGCTATGAAGCTCTGTAGAGCGAGAGGTATGCGACTATACATGATCCCTTTTCACATACAAGTACACCATGTGATCCATTTTTAATATAAGGTAGGTCACATATATGTCCAACATCGGTTACTCATTGACTGCAGAATTTTAGATTCTCCCTCTTTGTAATGTAAATGTAATTGCTATAGAATAATGGGGTAACACTTTATTTGAAGGGGTGTGCATAAGACGTCGGTTGTCATTAAGTGTCATTTTGGTAAATTATAACACACGTCTTTGTTTTGACAACTTGACATTAACCAAAACAACGTAACCTGTCATAACAATCCAAAGCAGGCCTTTAGCGTTCAGTGTTAACGTTACAGTCACAACTGGTTGGTTTTGTCGTTGGCTGTGAGATTATAATTGTGTCATGAATATTTTTCCTTGACTGCAGCGGAACAATTTGGTGGAAAAGTTTCCACTTTAACAGACGTCACATTTTGTTCTGTACGTTTGTGAACACGTACAAACCATTTGTATTAAACAGTTCATTAAGCCACATAATAAAAGTTGACATGAGATCATACGATCCATGAAGCGAAGTGTAAGTTCACGCTTACTGCTTCAAAGTCACATTCAATCACAATGCAGCCATACAGGGCGGCCATTATAGATTTCTATAAGATTTCCTTTGTTTTGATTGTTGTTATTATGAGGGGGAATTCATTGTTCCAGCAGAATGTGATGTCTGTAGGATTCCCTGGGACCTGTTAGTTTATCCCACCTCTAAGCTGCATGTCCCATTCATACAACAGCCACAGGGGGGGACATTATCCTCGGCCTGCACTCTGGGGACAAGGTGATCTCTAACCTGACCTGTATCGGTTTTCACAGCTGTGTCACTGTGTCTCGTTGTTCCAGGTTGTTGAATTGAATCCTGTTTTTAGGTTCCATGACAAATCCAAATGACCAAATCCATAACAAAATGAAATCTGTACACATGAGATCTCAAGCACTCATTTTGTTCTTATCAGTAACATATCAAGACCTGGATGGGAACAAAATGAATAGCAGATAAGAGAAGGTGAAGACAAGTAGAGACGAGACCAAACAAGGTTTTTCTCACAGCCTGCTCAGTGGATCAATCGGGGTCCGTTTCCCCGGGGAAACACTACACGTCTCGGGAAATGAGTACAAGTAGGTATTAGCACAGTGACACAGCTCCTCACACCAAACACTGGCAGGACTTCCTGGATTAAGTAAGTTTGAAATGCACTGTGCGTGGCTAACAGGACAATGAAATCTTGTGAGGGTTGCGTCACCATAGTACCCTTTGACATCAGGAATAAATTCTGTTTTGTATGTCTATGCATCAGTTTTCTTAGATCAGCTATTATTATAGAGAAACGTTTCCTCTTTTTAAGACTTCCTCCTGTTCTGTCATTCCAAGGATTGGCAGACTTTATATTATATCTCTACTGTATTTCAATATACTGGCTACATGTGTTGCTTGACTCTTCACGCACTTGGTGTCACTTGCATATTGTTGTACTTAAACTTGATTGTTGTCGAAGTTGTTGTGGACATGGATGGATTAGTGAACGGTGGCCCAATGTGTCAGGGGCCCTAATGGCCTTCACCTACAAAATGTCACTCAAAGAGACACGTTCCAAGCAGGCAATTACCTCAAAGACACATACAATGATTTCAAAGAGACAAACAGTAAACCGGATTCCTGTTCCCTGCCTTCAATCCCTAAACCTGATCCTCCTGTATTTATCAGCTAACAAGCTATTGAACGCTTCTGTGGTTTTTGCTTCCTTTTTGTAGTCGTTTTGTGTCACGTTGTGCATATTTTGTCTCTTTGAAGTTGCTTTATGTCTTGGTGATATGGTACAGATGTGTTCAGGTATCTTTCTCCTTCTGTTTTTGGGAATTTACCAATATTTACAAGTTATAAATCTGTCTTAGTAATGCCATTGTGTGTAAAAAGTAATGGCTGGAGTGCAAAATGAACTATTAGATCAAGCAACCTGCATTGATTGTCGTTTATGTTCATATTTATAGTTCTTGAAAGATTTCCAGCTGTAGAAACTGAGCATTCTGTAAGTGTTTGTCTGATGTACCTCGGCTTCATGTATCCAAACGAGAGATACAACTGGTACTGCAAATCAATACCCAGTCGAGCCTGAAATGGAGCTCAAGGCACTTTTTTTGTATCAGCCTTGCTGCTCTGTGACAATCCAGGACAAAGACTTTCAAAAATAGTTTCTTCCCCTTTGCAGTTCGGATCGTGAACTCTTTGGCTTCTGAACTCTTTGGCTTCTTTTTTCAACCTTGGTGCATATATGTGTGTGTGGAGATTTAGGGTTTTAGGTTGATGTACTCTTCAGTCCATTTATACACTGCTCCTCTCACATGCAGTAAAGTTGTCTTGTGCCTTAACAGCAAACACATGGATCCTATGTGCAGCGCTCTGTTTTGACACCCTGTATAGTGGAACTACAAACACACACGCTGTTTTTAGTTTGGCACCAACGTGGAAGTGAAGATGGAGCATAAGAGGGCCATGCATGGTGTAAAGAAGAGTGGTGCTCTTCACCAGCCTGTGACACTAAATATCTGGTGTGTGTGGGGGGTGGGGGGCTGTTGTGAATATGATCAAGGAGTCTTTTGTTGCCTTAAACTGAAAGGTCCTTGTCCCCTTGCCTGTGAATATCCTCAGCTCGCAGCACGTGTCAATGTAGCGCTACCAGTGTGAGGGAAATGCACAGAGAAGGTCAAATAGGCAGCTTGCAAAGAACCACAGAGTTTGTTCACAGACAGCCTTACAGAAAAGATTCCACATCAGCGACCATATGTAATTAACTGTTTTAGATAGGTAGCAATGAAACTGTATTTGTCCGTTTTCTTGAATTCTTGCCTCCAGCCACTGAGACTGTCTCTATCATGCGGGCTTGACCCAGAGGTTGCCAATTTGTGTTTGTGTCTTTGTCTGCCGCTCTAGTACAGGCGTGTGGTTTTGGCGAGGAGAAAGAGAGGAGGACGGGGGTTGTGGCGACACGGGGGGGGGTTGTATTTCAGCCTAACACGCCATCACCAAAGCTGAGGTGAAGAGTTCACGCCAAGGGAAGGAAATGTATATAATTTCCAAAGTATAGAAATATGCTAAAATAAAGCTCTGACCGCAACAGTGAGATAAACAAAACTGCCTCCATCACTGGAGTTTTATACGTCCATGAAAACAGATTCACAGACTTGTACAGTGCATACTTTTCAGTTTTTCATCCTTTCATTTAATGCTCTCCAGCCCTGTTATGAAATGACATCTGCTGTCACCAAAACTTCTCTGAGCCCAATTTACCCTGGTACCTCGGTCATTTCACAGTCTGTCATTGTGCCTCGGGCCAGGCCTTTCTCACTGCCATCCCCGTGAGACCAAATAAAGTCAGCCAATTGCTGCATGCTGATGTCATCTCCACCATTGAAATGATTGCCCTGTAATCAGCCCCGTTCTGCTCTGTGATTGGAGTGGCCGGACGAATCTGCCCTCGCCTGGCTTCTGTGGGACCGATGGCAGAGAAGATGAAGGAACATATGGCGTCTCTTCAAGTCAATCTCTGTCTGTGTGTGCACTCAGTGGAACCGATGACTTAACTGGTCATTTGGACTTTTTATTCCAAAATAAAACTCCCAAAATCAAATTTAAGCTAGCAGTAAATGAGAATATGCTCCGATGTTTCACTGCCAGCGGATATAAATTAAACTTATTCCATTCAGGTCATGATGCTCTTTTAGGGACAATGTGCCGTTATGAAAATGTACTTTATCCTGAATCCTCATTTTTAGTGCTAACATTCACAGCTTAGTTAATTCTATTCTCTATAAACATATGAAGGGTAGAATCTGTAGCAACAGGACAATATGTTGGTATCGGAAGCGTTCTGGTTTACGTTTAGAATCGTAGTAGTATTGACCAATCACGTTTAAGCGAGCTTTGGTTGCATGCAGATAAAAGAGGCGGAGCGCAATATCCAAGATACAATCTTCAACCCGATCGGCTGTCGTCCTGACGATGATTTGGTTACTTGTGAAACGGTCGTAGACGTCGTCTCTCAACTTCATTCTCACGTTTCAAGTTGTTAATCGGACTGTTACAATGAGCAACACGTTTCGAACCCAAGAAATATTGGCCTTTGCTAAATCGTCATCAGTATATATATATATATATATATATATATATATATATATATATATATATATATATATATATAGTATATGGGTACTGCTGTGTAGGAAGACACATAGTTTAAGCTTAAAAAAGAGAGAAAGGTCCATGAGATTGAGCTCAGTGATTCAGTATTAGCGGTTGGGCACTGCGACTTGCTATCTCTTGATTCTGCCCAACATGTTCTCATCATGTGATCAGAAGACACCATTTAAAGCCAAAACTGTCCATTTTGAGTCCCTAGTGATGAGCTGCTGGAGTGGCTGAATTTGGATGGGGTTAGTATTGAATAGTACATTGTATTTGGAAATTGGACTTTTTTCAGAGATAATTACTATGATTGCCTACAATTACTCTCTTAAATATACCCACAGGGGTGCCCAAATAAAACGAAATACGGCTTGCCGCAACGTTCTGCAACCACTCATTAAGAGCCACAACTCCTTCTGTTTCACATCTGAATAAAACAGGTCACTAATGTATATGGAGTCCACCAAAAGACCTCTGCAACATAGGAGGTGTAAGGTTATGAGATGCAGAGTGCATGGTGTGTCGCTGACAAAGAGCGACCCCAGAGGTCAAGAGTCTCTCTCAGACCCAGATGACTGGCCTGCTGCTGACCAGGCCCGTCACTCTGGTGTCACTCCAGCACATCAGCTGTCAGCCTGCAGCCAACATACCAAATCAAGAGCAACAGTCTGGGGTTAAGGACAATACAGTTACCAGGAATATTATACAACAATTTTATATAAGTTTATTTTACCTTACATTTGTTAGGTTACTAATGTACTTATCTTAACCCAAACCACAATCTTTCCTGCGCCTAACCAAGTACTTTTATTTAAGTAAACCTAAAAGCTACGTAATCTTACGCTAGAAGTTTCTTTCTGAAAAAGACGGCTTGCATGCAGAAACTTTAGGGATGAGTAGTTGACAGCAATACCAGTGAAGTTCCGTGATTCTCAAACCAATTCGATACCACGGTAAAAAACAGAACAGTAACTCCCATGTACTTCAACTCCTTTATTACTGTTTGCATACTGCTTCCTTGTTAGCTTAAACAGGTCATATTTCCTTCTCTAATATCAGTTTTTTTTATTGCTGTTAACACATATTTATTCAAGCTTCTCGCTAAAAACTAAATTTTAAAAGATCACAATTGAACACATCATGATAAAGGTCATAGTTTAACTTCGCCCAATAGTCATTTATACTGAATAGAGCTTGAACGCACCATAACAAAACTCTATGAAGCCTCTGTTCCCCGGCTGCTAACAGCTAACGTTATCTAGCATTCCTCCTGCAGATTTCAACACAGATTTGTTGTACACAATGAAGCATCATCATAGATAATGAGTTATATGAGTCCCAAACATATTTTCTGTTGTTCCCCGGACGCCTTTAGGACGCCCTGAAGTCATCTGTGGTCAGTCGATACGGTTCTCATGACATCCTTAGTGCCGAGAGCTTCATGTCTTGGTCAGTATTTGACGAGTTGAGAGTGAGAATGTGTCTGGTCATGACCAAACCAGATTAAGCCGGTTTGTGTGGTTATTTGATTAATTGCACACTTCTTTGGGAATATGTACCAAAACCAAAAAACTAGTTTTCAAACCTTCATTATTTAAATGCACACAATGCTCAAATGATGCACTTTCTTATTTAAATCGGTTTAGTTTGTTTCACTCTGTCTGAAATGACAGATTTTGCTCTTAAAGACACAACAATACATTCTTTTTCTTTTCCAGCTGCAGGTGATATAAACCATCTGTCACTTGTTAAATAAGAAAGTCCATGAGGGGATGGAACTTTTTCTGTCAGGGATTCACCTCCAACAGATAATAAGTACGATCCAGTTTTCACATTCCACAGGATCCTTCTCCTTTCTGAAGAGCAGTCAAATAAATGAATTCTACCTGAGAAATGTGACATATTGTATATAAATCAGTTTCCATCCCCTCCTCATCCTCCTGTTGTCTGGGCCAGACATCTTTTCTACGGTGTGACACCACTGTCCCCTGCTGGAGCTGCTTAAAAATGTTTGTTTTTTGTTTCACTTGCCTTTTATTGTAGCATTTCCTCATTTGTTATCCAGTCATTTTCATTTCATGGCTTGCGAAGGAGTTAAAGACACATAAGCGTCCCACTGCCAGCTTGTATCTAAGGTTTTGTATAAAATGTTTCTTTATGACGCACTTTATTTAATGTTGGATTTTATGTCTGAGATGATGGAAGGATTCAGGTTTCTCTCAACCAAACAGCAACTTGTTACAAGATCAGTGAAAGATATGTTGAGGAACCACTAGGTGGCACGATTGAAATGTTTGTTGGAATTGGTCTTCTGTATTTTATTTAGTCTGACTCAGACATCATCCACCGAGACACACACACACACAAGTGATGCGTGTTTGAGCATATATCCTGATTACTTTGAAATGTAGTCAGTTGCTGAATTCAAATTACATGGCAAGTTTTGTAACTATTACCAAAACATGTAATTTAATCTGATTACTTCAAAATCAAGTATTGGAAATATTGCACTTTATACAAAAACAATTGGATGCATCCAAAAAAATAGTTCTTTAAACTTCTCTGAACATTATTAATGGAAACAAAATGCATTTTGCATATTTATTAGTTAAATAAAGCAACAATTTGCTAATATTTATGTCCTTTTTTAATGTTAATACAAAGGAAGAAAAAATAAATTATCAATAAATTATCAATTAAAAAACAAATATTAGTTTTTCATTACATAATATTGTTGTTTATCATGAAAGAAAGTTATGAAAGTCAATGTAACTATAATTATCAGTCTGTGACCAGGCGCTGATCTCGTTAATTCAGTGAAGAGCTGTCAGCCCGATCCAGCACTCGGCACACGGCTGACATCTAATGAACGATATTTATTTTCATGCTTGAAACACATAAGCGGTCTCCAGCTTCACGCGTGTCCCTCTGGACTCTGTTTATTATAGATCAACAGGACGCGCACATGAACACACTTCTATTAACTTCACGATACACAGAGCGTCTGTACCTCCTCCCTCTCCCGTCTTTAAAGTTTCACACATTTCACATAGGAAAGGTCTTTCATGATGAAATTGCCTGTTCCAGCAAAAAAGCTATTTGTGCTAATGAAAAAAGATTATAGATATGGGCAATGAAATTGGTCGTGCATTTCAATTACTGAAGTGATGGGCTTGTAAGTGGACGTCTGGATTGCAAAGTGAGTGTGAGATGAGCTCGAGTCCTTCAGATTCACACATTCGCAGGATGAAGTGGCCTTTACACCTGAGAGTGGCAGATAGATGCATCAGAGAAAACTCTGCGCTGACTAGATTCACAAAGCAAATGGTTTATTTTTGTTAAATCAAGGCTATGGCAGACATACAATACATCCTATAGTCATCGGCTGAAGGTGAAAAGTCTTTTATGCTAAGCAAGGTTCCTAACTGAGTGAAATGACCCGGAAGTGTTTAAGTGGCAGCCACGATAAGACCTGCTCGAATTCTCTAAAGGATCAGGAAAGGTGCTTCAATGCTTCCTTTCTTATCTCCTTCAGCAGAGGAGACACTGGACCATCCTTCACCAAAGGAAAGGAGATAATGTCGTCCTGCAATGGCAGCAGCATATAAAACGACAATGTTTATTACTATTCGACCGCAGCCATTGTTTTGAAAGTCACAAGTAAGTCTCAAGTGGTGAGGTATCACAGAATATTGGGGATAAAGTCAAGTTGGAAGTCTTATTTGATTTCTTTTTTAATTGAGTCAAATGTGTGACTCGAGTCCACAACTCCGGTAACTAGTAACAAGAAATCCTCTCTAATTATTTAGAGCCTTTTCACTTTCCTTATTTAAATGATGTATAATACCCGGACAGAGAATACACACATGATTGGATCTTTTACATCACATCTCTAGCTTTCTTTCTAGCTAAATGTGTGGAAGGGAAAGGCTGAGTAGCTCCTCGCAGGATGTTGGGCTCACTTTTATCAAAGCAGTGCTGACCCCCCATCAACATTCTCAGTTACAAACTCTCCAGCCAAAACAAGCTTTCTAATTTATGCCCTTGATGTTGCCATTTCTCTCCTCTCATTTGGACCCTTCTCTCCTCTCGCTGCACCATTACCGAGCCAAAAAACACTTTAACGTGTGCACAGTATCCCCATCTGACAGGTGTTGCGGCTGAGAGAGACATCGTGATAGCACAGGCGCCACACTGTTATTTCTCTCTTTTTTTTTTTATGTTTTTGGTGCTGTGTGCTCAAAAGAGAAAAACCTGCAGTACAAAAAAGAAAGCAGCTTTAGCAGATGTACTGTGTTTGTGCAAGCATCTGTTTGTGTGGACACACACCAGCCGCCGCACTGTGCCAGGCTGCGAGTCTGATGCCAGGGCTGAGCCCATTTATAAAATGAGTAAACATGTGTCCGGACTCAAATTTGAAGCTTTTGCTCTTGGCACTGATTGGCACCAACCTATTTTGCCTCTCTGTCATGACACTTAGGAACGGTTAACATTAGCAAAATGCTAAAAGGGATCCTAAAAAACCCTATACTTTGTTAGTGTGCCTGCAGGTGTTTGATCTGCCAGACGATGTTGGATAATGTTGTACCCAAACATGAGCCGGCATGAGTTTTTCGCCACTCTAGCGCTTTGACTGTAGAAGGGGTTTCACAGAAACGTCCACTATGAAAGCCACGAGTCGGGACAGTGCATCTCTGTAGCCTAATCTGTGGTTTTATCACAGTGCAGCAATAAAACAGTGGTTATGCAGCTTTGTGGACTTTGGTTGTTGTTGAACCTGGATCTGTTTGAACAATCATTTCATACCTTATGTCACGTTAAATAAACAGATTTAAAAGGTGTTTAGCGAAGAAAAGACTCCCTGCAAGAAAAGAGCTGAGTTGTTACAGTCAAACAATATCTCCGACTCAGGCTAGCCGATTGGTTTGCGGCTCATTTGTAAACAGCTTCTGGTATTTGAGAACTCAACTGGAGAATTGGTCATTTTTATTGGGTGAAGATATCTCGACTATTCGACTACATTTTGGAAGTAATCAATGGCTACTAAAAAGTGCAGCAGCCATGAATGCCGTAGATTTCAGTAATGCCAATGTCCAGTGTTAGCATGTTGGAATGTTGAAGTTAGCATTGAGCTAAAAGAGCCACTGTGCCTCACAGAGCCGCTAGCGTAGTCTCTTAGTCTCGAATGTTCACGGACAGTCCGGCATTTGTGACTTCGCCTATCATACTCCAATAAATAGGTGCAATAGTTTGTTTGTTTCTGTATTTCTTGACGCCTTATTGGTCCAAAAATAGCCTAATAAAGGAGGAATAATTGGTTCAACGTCCACTAAGCATCTGTTGCTTTCAACTTTAATCAGGAGACAGGTAAACTGCCACACCCGAGCTATCAGACAGATCTCTTCATCATGGATTCCCCAGGACACCATAATAATGTGCATGTGATATGATTATGATTTTGCAATTTCAGTGAACCCTTCACCTGAGATACAGCTTGTTGAAATATTGCATCCTTCATTACACATGCAGTCATTTTAGAGTCAGTAAGCAACTCTCACAGGCGTCTCCCACACTGTGCATAATATACACAATGAAATTGGCGCTATTACAAAGCTCCTTGGTAGCAATTCTCTGAGGCCAAGGCAGCAGTGTCTAAGTCACTGTTTAAAAAGTTATTACCAATTAGCTCATGGTCACCATGTGTGGCCTTGTGAAAGACATTTCATCAGCATGTATGAAATTTAAAGAGAAAATTATACGACTGAGAAAAGCATTAGAAGTAATGCAATGCAAGATCAGTCAACAAGGGGATTGTGTGAATGAAATATAGGGGAAAAAACACTTTAATTATTAAAAGCTCTGAGGATGCTCCAAGCTTTACTGTGCTGTAAATGACGATAGGATGTTGCATTTTGAGTTTTTCTAGGGCTTTTCTTTTCTTGCCCGTTCTGCTTCAAGGCTCTTGATCCTCATGTGCAGCACATGCTTCTTCTCTATTGTCTCCAAATGAAACTGTTCGCTGCTTTTCATCCTCTGGCTCGGAAATTAAGGGTTTTAGTTGGCCGGCTCATAGGCCCGAAAAGGTCTTTGATAGCGTGTCAGAGAGCGCAGTTGGTTTCTTGAAGACTGGCAGCGAAATTGTAATAGAAAGAGATTCTCTCTCCGCCAGGCAAATTAAATTCCCCTGGGGGGAAAAAAAAGTTAAGATCTTATCCTCCAAATTCACATCTTTGTAGTAGCAGACGTCTGTCAGGCTTTAAAGGTCAGTACCAGGGGAACCAGTAGGAGAAGATGATATGGTTCACTATCTTCACATCAAAGCTATTTGTGATTAAACTCTTGATTCATCCAAACAAAAGATGTTACACTTCAAGGTTCCATGTAGTGGAATAGCGAGACTGAAGCAATCATGTGTGAGGACAGAGAGTTTCAGCAGTGTGTTGCCTTTAATTTGCCCTTGTTTAGGGACCCACAAGACATCAATAGCAATTACTGGTGAAAGTGCAATGTAGCAGGATGGAAAGGTTTAAATCATAAAAGCCCATTGCAGCATTTCTAAAATAATCACATAGTCATAATGATTTTTTTATGTCAAACAAATAATGACTTATCTCTGCTGACACTCCAGTGCAACTGCTCGGAGCAATCATGGTGTCAGATCTCAGCACTTAGACTCCTATTAGTGACATAAACTATAGTCTTATAGTGCTCGGCAGGTTACGGTGCACTCCCTGGTGAATGAGTGACTGCTTGTACATTATGGTTAAGAAGGATCCAGCAGCAAAGCAGCCGTGAAGTGATTAGGTCGTGATGATATTTCTGTCATTAACATGTTAAACAGGATAAAGGTGCAGCCAGACCAACATTAAATCCCCATTCACTTCAATGAGGAAAGGGGGAAGACATATTTGCTTCTGGGCACAAATTGATCCAACGTCTTTCGCATTGATTTGACTTTGAAACACAAAGTCGAAAGGCTTGTGTGAGAGAGGGGGTGGCGTTGACGTCTCATTCCGGAAATATCGATGCTTGACGGATCGTTTTACAGCTTTTGAAACACCCCTTTCCAACGGTGGAAGCAGCTCTTTTTTCCCTTCACACAACTACTTTACCCGAGATACTGTCCAGGAGTGTGCCATTCATGACCATTTGTACAGCTCAACCCTGCTATGGCAATCAGCCCCAAGCACATCGGTTCCTCCTGAAGACGTCCATCAATAATGAACAAGCTTAAGCAGTACGGTGCCCTGTTAACTGAGAGGTTACAGGTCAGGCCACATAACTGTCCATGGTTGAATTCTCAGGGACCTCTCTCTTGTTTCTTCTCTGCCTCTTTATTGTCTTTTAACTTTGTTTTGTCTACCAGCTAGTTGTAGCGTACAGTGGATTTATCAGAGTTGAAAAGGTTTGAGCCCTTCAAGCCCAACAATGACCTGAAAGAAACAAATCTCATGTAAAGACCAGAACCAAAGCGAAAAAACCTTTCTGACAAAAGTGCATTCATTTGAAAGCACGATAGGTTGGATTTGTCGGATGTGGTTTGTAAACACAACATTCAAAGATGGCCCCTGGCGATGTGAAGGCCAACCCCAGATTCACTCTCGTTTCAGAATGAGATTTGTCCGCTTGGCGTTTCGCTTGTGTCCGACATTTCCGTAGCTACCTATTGGATGCGTGCTTACGATCCGGCACCTGGTCGCTACGTTTTTATAGAGGTTGACACCCAGAAACGTCCCGAATCCAGCAAAAATAAAGAAAAGCAGGCAGAGGGCTGCATCTCTGCAGATACAAACACCAAGATTTGTTGGATGATTAGTCTATGCATTGTTTTTAAGGATTCATTCTAAATGACTAACAGGATGCAGATTAAAACACATTTGGTGATTATTTGCAGGTATGTTGAATGGAAGGAACAAGGCACCTGCGACAGTGTGGCTCACTGATGTGTGTTTTCAATAGTTTTCGGACAACAATGGAGCTCTATGACACAGATGAAGGAGCTGCAGAATACACACAGACAATACTTGATGGTCTCTTCATGGGATTTGCTTACAACAATACAAATATACAACATCTACAGCCTTATCCTTTAATGCAAGAGCCAACTGGGAAATAAATAAAAAGGGTTTTGTTGCTTCTAAAATAAGAAACAGAGGAGATGGGAAATTATTCAGTAGGGAGGTGTCATGAAAATGGCACTGATAACTTAAGCCTCTGTACAAAGGCTGTCGGTACTGTAGCATGGATAAGGGATGGGAATCAGGGCGTACCTTCAGGATAAAGAGAGGTGATTTATGGTCTCGGGGGAAACAAAAGGCAACAATGCAGAACTCAGAGGGATTTTGAAGGTCTAGCTGCTCCAAAAAAGTGCTTATCGGACAGAATTCAAACAATCTTAATGTGTTCGGCTCTGAAAAAGGCTTCAAAATATTCATATGAACACAACAAAACCAATGCTTATCTTTATAGTTGATCTGTGGAGTTCAGGGACAAATGTGACCCGGCAGAGAATATCAAAACTTTTACATTCATTTGCACCTCTATCTGTATGAGAGCCAGTCTGACACTTTGATCGGGCAGCCAGAGTTTTAATTAGCTCATGTTTATTATCTGACTGGAGACCATAAGACACAGGGTGTCCCCGTCTGCCAGGGACACGTTGTGCCTTTCTTTGAAATCAATTGCTCTTAGTAATTGAAGCATACAGTAGTTCTTAGGTCAGGACTGATACCTGTGGTTTTATTCTTAATTTCTCAGCAGTCCAGTCTGGACCCTCTGCAGCTTCCTGCAGCTCAGATACAACTGTAAAGTGTCCTGACTTATAACAAAGTTAAAGGCAGGCAGCCAAGCGAGATCCTGGAAGGTCTCTGCTTTGTTCTACCTCCACTCTGGGTGTAAGGGGTGAACCCTGATGGTGATATGGATCCTGCTGATAAATGTTGGAGGGGCTGTCACTGTGCCGGGTTGTGCTCAGCTTCCTTTGCTTTAAAAGGTTTTTATTGAGTGTGCAAGTTCTGACGCTGGAGAAAAAGAAGGGACATTTTAGTGACATTTAGAGCTGACATTTAAATACTTTTTCATCTTGGTTTGTTTGTTTCATTACACACAGGGCTTTGTTGTGAAGAAAGCCAGCGTGATTTTCAATGCATAGGTTGACTCCTTCTCAGGGTTCATTCGGCGTCTGTCTATCATTTCTGCAGAATGGCCGAACTCTGGCCGGCGCCACCAGCTGCGACCACAGCCGGTTGGCCGCTCAAACAAAAGTTAACAAAAGCTGGATTCAAAGCACGGACCAGGCAAAGGTTTGGCAACACTTAAGCAATCACTCAACATACTGTTTGCACTATTTGATGTTTACTCTATGTAAAGCTCTGCAGTTAGCTCGATAGTATCCTTCACCCCTCCTACTCACAATCATTTATCATCCTCAAGCTCTGTACAATTCCATTAAATCTTTAAAAGACATTTTTGTTGTGTCATAACATCAAGGCCAGGTTGGGCCACACACACACACACACACACACACACACACACACACACACACACACACACACACACACACACCAGTGAGCTCCGTGGCTCTTCTGCTCCTCAATAAAGTGTATCTGCCCATCGTGTATATGTGAGTGTTAAATATAATGCAAATAAGCAGCAACTGAGTGAAATGCTGGAACCAGAAAATCTTTGGCTTTATTGGTTGAAATTGCAGCTTTACAAACATGGCAGATAGAAACTGATTTTTCCTCCTGGAACCTGGACGGCACATGGCGTACATGTGGATCCAGGGCATACATGTGGATTCAGGGCGTGCATGTGGATCCAGGGCGTGCACGTGGATCCAGGGCGTGCACGTGGATCCAGGGCGTGCACGTGGATCCACACATATACATTCATTCCTTTAAAAAACACAAATGTGATCTGAGTGAAATGATAAATAATAAATGATGAAATCTTGTCACGTCCTTCAAGCTAAGCCTGATTCGATATTTGACAGACAGCACTGCCGCACTGAAGAGGGCGCACGTGAGCCCAATACATGTACCTCTCTGAGCCGCTATAAATGTAACATTCTTTTTTGGCCATATATGCACCTTACCTGTGTGTGTATATGAAGAATGCTGATATGAGATGTGAAAAATAACCAGTAGTCAATGTTCATGCTGCTAAGATGATAGTGAATAAGCTTCTCAGTTGGGTTCATATGTTTGTAAATCTGCCTCTGAAAGAGTCAGTGCCTCCCCAGCCATGAACCTCACCGCACGTCACTGCTCAGAGTTTAAAAACACATCTGGATTATTTGTACGGCTTTCTCTGTAGAACCGCCTAAAATTACTTTGGTCACAACTATGAAAGTAAATGACGAGTAAACGACGACCCTTTGGACCAGGGGTCCCCTAAAGGTATAACAAAATGTGATTTTATATTTTAGGTATAATAGCAGAGTGTACAAATGTTACATTATGCTTGTATTCTCTCTCATTATATTGCTCTTTTCCCACTGGACAGATCAACTTTTGTTGTTTTTAAATGTGCTATAAAAAACCCCCAAACTTATTGTGTTGAGACGCGTCAACGTGGAAACAGCTGATGCAGCAACACGGGTTCATAAAGACACAAACATGCAGGTTAACCTTTATTTGAATGCTTGTCCGAGTGTTGGAGATGAACAGATGTTCACTCGGGGAACAGTGCTGACTCATACACTGTTGGCGATGGCTCCTCCAAATTATTACTCGATTTGTATTTGCGTTCATGTGCAGATAGAGAGAACAGTTTATGGCTGCATCTGATAAGTTGCAGACATAAACTGTGTTTTATGTTTGCTGCTGTCGGCCGTGGCACCGGCAGACACCGTTTGTCTTCCTCTGTGTGAGAAATGCTTTGTTACTACAAACCTAAAGGCTTCAAATGTTACGTAACGCTGGTAAAAACACGGGGAAGAGTTACAGGATCATTTTCAGTCAGATTTGCCTTTAGTTGAAAACTATTCAATAAGACTCATCTTGTTGTTCTCTACCTCTCGTGCGTGGGAGTTGTATTTCGCCTTTCAGAATGGGCTTCACACTGTGCTGTATGCATCTCAACTGTCAGCTCCAGGCAATCAGTGAAGGCCCACATAACAAACTGCAGCTGTGCACTAGAT
This sequence comes from Cottoperca gobio, assembly GCF_900634415.1. Classification (NCBI taxonomy): domain Eukaryota; kingdom Metazoa; phylum Chordata; class Actinopteri; order Perciformes; family Bovichtidae; genus Cottoperca; species Cottoperca gobio. Next base: position 20,518,515 of record NC_041365.1, read on the forward strand.
TGCTTTTTTGGCAAAACCGAGGACACCAATTATACACCGAGCACACATTGAGCTCACCTCCACGCCCGCTCCTCTCACACGGTAGTTTGGCCGGCGACTTTCAATGTGCTTATTCAGTTTGATCACACCGCCGGACACACACGCGCCTCCTTTTGTCCCGTATGTTTTCGTCGTCGGACATTAATTACAAAACAAGATTAATCTTTCTCGAGGTGCGCTGCACCATGTATTTTAGTTCTCACTTAAATGTGGAGCTGCTGCTCCAGGAGAGACGAGCTGCTGGACCTGCACCACTCTGACGTGGGCTCGGCTAACGATAGAAAGGAAGTGCTTATTACTGAATACAGAGGTTTGGCAAGATCTCCCTGTTAGGTGTCCTCAGCTGATATCTCATTAATAGAATAATACCTTCTAAAGGAAGCAGAACCTCATTTAATTATGGACATAATCCATTAACCTTGGACCACCCACTGTTGCGCCTGCAGGGTGTTAGCGTTAAGCAGAACTTCAAAGCTGCTCTTACTTTGAAAAGTACAATATGAACATGTAATCTGTGCAGCAGAGGGGAATGGAAATGTCATTAGTTTAGTGGGGATTTGGTACTAAAGCAAAGTACTGCAGAAACTGAAACCTGCAAGATGAAACGCTGAAGTACCAGCAAAGTAATTAAGATGAATCCTGTGAGAAACATGTGTGATATCCGATAGTTGTTGAGATATCCAGCAGCCCACGTTGCTCTCCTTACAGTATATATACTATAAATACTGCTAGTGTAAATATTCAGACTGGCCTCCTAAATATTACGTTTCCATACAAACTGCATTGTGATTAAGTTCTGAGGGAAACACAATACGTTGCTAGTCAAAGTGTTTGGAGGGTCGGGGTCAAACGAACACGAGACTTTCTCCTTATGTAACTTAAATAACAAACATGCATTTTATTTTTATTAAGCCAAAGTTTTAAGGGTCATTTTTAGAAAACAGGGCTGAAATATTGCACCTCTCGCCAACAACAGCAGTCTGGCTGAAGTCAATAAGTTTTGTTTAGGTGGACTCGTATCCAAAAGGGACGTCGGTATCTCCAAGAGACAAACATCCACAAGTGTATTTGCAGTTGCTGGGCAGCGATCATCTGCACATGAACAATAATTACATGACAATGTTGTCAATCATGCAGCTATTTTAGTCTTCGTTCAATCTCTAAGTCACTTGAGGAAATTAACATTTCTCAGAAACCTTTTGAAAAGAGGGAAGCCTCGTTTGCAGAAGCTTTTAGTGGCAGTGACGGCTGCAGAGGTCCGTTGTTAATGCAGCTCATCGCTCAGACAGCACAGAGCTGAAGTCTGAATCATGCGTTTGAGTTCTTCCTCGAAGGGTGATCAGGAAACTCAGAAGCTCGAGATGAGCTCGGGTTTACTTTCCCTTTTCTTTAACGCAGGCGAAGCAATATTTTCAAAGTAATCTCTGTGATCACTCTGTTCTCGCCTCAAACCTCTCGCTCACCTATTAAATAAACGTGTGACTCAAAGCGCTCAGGGCTGTTGTGCTCAAGACTGCTAATCCCTTCATTTCAAAATCCAAGGCAGTGTCGTCGAGACAAATGGCGGGTGCTACCGCAAGCTTTTTCACTCAATCATTTCATTTCAATTTCATTTATCCAAAGAGTGAATCCTCGGAGAACAGAGGAGCAGGGAGCTTCACTCCTCTGCAGCCCCAAAACTGATTCTGGCTGATAACACAGGAGAACTTATTCAACCTCAGCTACACAGCACGGCTTCATGCATCCACTGTCTCTGATGCACAATGTGCACGCAGTGCTGTCAGTAGATTTAGTAATAGAGAAGTATTTCTGCAGAATAATTGGAACATAAGTTATTCAGGAGCTCTTACAGGACATATTAGTTTCTAATCGCAGTTAAACCTACATAACAGAATACTGCATCAGTACACATTCAAGCTGTGGAAACAAATCTCCGAATCTGTTGATGACAAAAAGTTACAAAGGGGGCACTCCTGTGTGTCCAGGGTCATATGCAATTTTAAAACTCTTTCCAGAAGTGCAGGTTACAAAAGAAAATATTATTTTTAACAGTTTACAAAGTTTCCTTTACCCTCGCATTGAGCTAGAAAGGGTAACGAACCGAATATGTTGAATATGACCTTTTCTTTTTCTCACAAAACACCTAACATCGTGTTTTATCCAACCAGCGACCTCCAGACTTCCTTTAACAAAGATAACAACTGTTCTACTAAACACCAGAACAAAGTGTTTGGCTGTGCAGTCTGCATCTGTTGGTTTAATGTGTTATGTTCTTATGTCTTATTCTTATTCACACAACAAATACATTTTCATTTTTGAGGATAATAAAGCTAAAGAATCCGTTGCTGCTTCCAATTCCCCGTTTTTAAGATACTTTAAAAGTTGGTGGAGATCAAATGGTGTCAACAATAGTGTCTTATTATTTAAAAAGATTACCTGCATTAGCAATACTTATAGTATTACTATTACTATATTTATGTGTGACACTGCAGCCAGTTCCAGATACTGTGGATAGAAAGATGCTTTTTACTTTAAACAACAGTTTTTGGGCTTGTTTGCAGCTGAAGGCAGATATGAAAGAGGGTCCGACATGCAGCAAAGGGCGTTAAGAGACCCTGATCCTCTGCAGCCATGAGGCCCAGAGAGCAAGAACAGAATCTACAGTGTTGACTCGGGCTGTATTTGCACTGCAGCTACATTATGAAGGTTTTATTCCAGTTTAATCCTGCGGCTCGGAAAACAGCTTGCAGTTCCATTATGAACGCAGTTAATTGGAGAGTCCAGCTGCACCTGAACTCTGACAAAAGTGGCAACTGCTCAATGCTTCAGGCTCTGTTTGTTCTGAGAAACAGACATGTAATGTTCTCGCTTTGCTTTGCAGCCAGATAATTGAAAAAAAGTAGCCGGCTCAGGGCCCGACACTCTTCACACACGCGTACAATTTGGTGCTTTCTCACACACTCTAATGGGTCCGTACTGTGTGTGTGTGTGTGTGTGTGTGTGTGTGTGTGTGTGTCTGTGTCATTACAGGACATAACATGTTACCGGGTTTGATTCAGAAATACAGTTCATAGAAGCTCAAGTCAGAGTTATTTCAGTATTTGTTATAATAAGAAGTCAAGTATCAACTTCTGGTTTTGTACGTCATCAACAGCTCGACGTGTTGTTGCTTCGCAGGTCAGCTGGTGATAAACGGTGATAAAAGATAAATATGTGTTACTGAAACAGAAGTTCTGGTAGTTTCCTTACCTTTAAAGAACGTCTTTATCGCTGCACACATCAGCATGTTTACATATTAACGATGGATCACAGGACTGTGCCATTACCTTTTGAATCAGCAGCTCAGCAGCGTTTTAGCGTCTTTTAGCTCGTTGTTTAAAAAAAGTAATGTTTGTAGTTTCAGCAGTTAACGACACAAGAAATGGCAAAAAAGTAATTTGCAAATATGAATGTAGTTGAACTACCTGCAAGTAACTGCAACATGTAGTTAAACTACTCGTTGCACCTTTTCACATCCTTCACACATCTGCCTCTCTGTCGATTGGATATAAATCTGTCACTGAACACACACATGCATTATTGCATCTGGTTCAGAGAGCTGACCCTGGTTCTGTTACACACAGCTGCAAACGTCCCCTCGGCACACGGAGAGGTGACGCAGTGAGGAGCTCAGTCCAACCTCGAGGAGGACCTGGAGGTTTTTGGGAACATTGGAGGAAGTTTCTGGAGAAAAGGTTGGCTGCTCTCTTGACCCTGTTGAGCTCCATGATCCGTCTGGCCTCACTGACAGGAAGTTTTTAGGTTAAAGAAACTTGTGCTAAAAGTGAAAAAACAAAAAAACATTGAAGATGTCTATCTTGATTAATTAATTTGTTTTTATTTTTGCTTTTAACATCTCACTTGCTATGGATACCTTTAGAGTGGGTGTTTTAATGTGAATGGAGCCAGAGTTTTGAAAAAAAGAGCTCAAATATTTGAAACTGATAAAATGAAACACATTGATGTTTTTTTTTTTACAAGAGACGCACAGCGACAGTTCTAATGAGATAGACTGGAGGAGAGAGTGGGAAGGGGAAGTAATTTTAAGCCACAACACTTCTCTTAGTGGAGGAGTGGGTTTCCTCTTCTCCAAGTCTTTTACTCCAGTCTCACTGGCAGTCGAGCATTTTATCGAGGGGAGGTTGCTTTTAGTCAAAGCAAGATTTGACCTTTTTACAGCTGTTTTTATAAATGTATACGCTCCAACAATCGGTGCAGAGAGGAAGCTGTTTTTACAAAAAGTTAATGATGTTTTAAATGGCTGTGCCTCGGAGGATTTCTTATTCTTGGGAGGGGATTTTAACTGCACAGAAAATGCATCTTTAGATCGCAATCACGCAGAGCCGCGTCCCAGAATGCTCTGAGGCAGCTGATCCACTCCCATGGCCTGGTGGATGTATGGAGAAGAATGCACGCAGATGATCGACAGTATACATGGTCTCACCACCGAGATGATAGGATTTCCTTAGCCAGGTTGGATTGTATTTATTGTTTTAAACATCATTTTAAAACTGTGCATTATCATTCCGGCTGGTTTTACAGATCATGCTTTGCTTTTATGTAATGTTTTTATTAGAAACATAAAGCCAAAAAGTGCATATTGGCATTTTTCATTTTTCTTAGTTTTAACTTTTGAAAAAAAAAAAGTTATGTTTTTCTGGAGTGTTTTTAGACAGAGGAAGTGTGATGATAGCTGTCTTAGGCAGTGGTGGGACCATGGTAAGACTGAAATAAAAATGCTCTGTCAATAGCACACTCTCAATGTCACACAAGACATCACCAGATCTATGAAAGACCTGGACGGTGATATAGTGGAACTAGAAAGAAATAGTGAGTCCACAGGAGATCGAGGATATATTGAAATCCTCAAAATTAAGAAAATGGCTCTAGCCGACCTGCTAGACGTTAAAGTACAGGGTGCACTGGACCGGTCCCGGTTTTCAAAACGCCACAGAGATGGATGCTCCCTCTAGCTTCTTCTTCAGCCTGGAGAAAAAGAACGGACAGAAGAGGGTAATCCACTTTTAGACTCCAGTTTTTACAAAAATATCTCACAGGTCCGGCTGATTTGGTTTGGAGAGACCTGGCCAGCTGTATCCTCAGACGCGTGAGTAACCTGGGGCTGGATACTGCTCTGTTTTTAACTGATTCTAAATTTTTAAAGTTGAGTGGGCTGCCTCCATTTTATCAGGGTGTTTTTAAGTGTTGGGTCATTAATCCGGAAAAACTGTCGCTGCACAGAAACCTCCCCTCAAAAAGCGGACTGCCGACCTTCAGTGGAGGATTTTACATGGTGCTATTGCCTTGCTTTTATTTCTGTTATTAATCCTGCTGTTTCTTCTCTCTTTTAACAGTGTTTTTTAGTCTTTTTGAGGTAGTTTTTACTGAGAGTGTTTTTATCATGGGAGCTGCCTACAAAAAGGCAAACAAAGAAAAGTGGCAGCTCCTAAATTTCCTCTCAGGAAAAGCAAAAATGGCGATTTATATAAGCAGGAGGAACACCGTAGAGAACAGAGAAGGGCAGGATGGCAATATGGCTTTTTTTAAACATAGTGCCGATTTAGAGACTTTTAAACAGCGTAGGTGTTTCAAGAATATTGTTTGTTTTATTGATAAGGATAAGTTGCACTTTGCACAATTTTTGGTTTGATAAAAAAAAGAAAATTGTGTGTGTATATATATATATATATATATAGATATATGTATTTTAAAACAGAAAGGGATTTTCTTTGCACAAAATCTCTCTCGCTCTCTCTCTCATAATTATTTATCTAATTATCAATTATTATAATAATCAAAGTTACTTTGTCTTCTCTTTAAAATGATAAAATATATTTAACTGCTCACACTGCCAGTGAACTGCTTCTCAAACTTATAAAATAATTTCCTTTTACACAACAGTTACATAATTAAATGGCCTTTTTTCATCTAAATCAGTTATTAAAACAGCAAAGTTCTGCTCCCAATGAGTTGCATGACAACATCTAAACTACACCTCTTCTTTTTCTGCTGGAAAAGCGTCGCCACAAAGTGAGAAAGCACAAAGAGAATAATAAACGAAGAGGAAGAAGAGGTGAAGAAGAGTCAAGTAAATGCCAAAGATATGTTGATGTTGACTCATTCTTGATGGAAAGGTCAGAGCGTGTTGGGAAGTGTGAGTCGCTGCTGCTACAAGACGAGCGTAATGCACCAGCTTCTACAGCGACTGAAATATGACGCGATCTGAACGCTCTTTAAATCGAACTTTAACATAAGTAAACAACTATTTCAGTTTTTAATCCAGTGTTTTTCTGACTAAATGAGTTTCTAAATACATTTAAGGGAAGAATTGGACAGTAATAACAGCTGAGCAGCACAAGTTTGTACAGCAGAGGAGAAAAGATGGACAGATCTAATTATGTTTTATTAACATAACAATTAATTTTTCACAATAGGTAAGAAAATAAAAGGACTGCATGAATATTAAATATTATTTTATATAATATTTTCAATATTCTGAGGATTTAACATGTTTAAAACTGACAAATGTATATCAACTTATTCTCACGATCAAATCAAAAGTAACAGGAAACCTGTTGAAAACATTATAAAACTTAAATAAATGTCACTTTACTAAAATTAATTGGTTTATTGATTTTTTGGCCACATGGGAGCTGCAGAATAAACTTTCATTTTGGTATTTAAAGTAACACAAATACCATAAATAAATAAAAAATGCATTTAATCTGGAGATGTTTATAGTTTAGTAGTGAGGTAACGTTTATCCAGTACAGTTTACATATATTGTTGCACAAAATAGCTGAATAAATGTCCTTTTGACATCTGTTTTTCATTTAACTATAACACAGCCCATGGATACATAAAATAAATACTTTTAAAAAATGTTGTTTTACTTCAGACATTTAAAATCTTCAATGCACATAAGCATAATATTGCAGTTTGCATTACTCTGCACCAAATACACGAAGGTCTGAATCCATGTTGTGAATACAAGCAGACGTTGTTCTGGAGGAAAGACTTCACTTTGTAATCAATAAGTCAGAAGTAAACACACCAGCTCACAGATAAACACAGGTGCAGTCAGTCAGGTCTGTGTGTACTTATTATATAATCATAAATAATAGAAAGTTCATTCTACTTTTCTCTTTATAGACATTGTTCTCCTTTGAGCTCCTCTCTCTGTGTTGTTGTGGCTCATAACGGCAGATGTTTTTGTTTGTTCCTGTTTGTAAAATATGGATTTCAAGTGGTGACAAGCAGCGGCACTGAGGCCCCGAGGCCCCGCGGTCCTCGCACCGTTTACACGCACAATTCAGCCGGAATTAATATAGTGAATTTCTGCAGACAAACTAATGAGGTATAAAAATGTGGTATAAATATTGCAGATTGCAACATCACATCGCAGACAGAGGAATTGTTTGTCCCAAAGCATGCAGACGACATGCAGCAGAAACAATGTGTGCAAACAGCTCAAAACTTCACCTACAAACTGTGATAGCAATTATTATATGTTCATGTAACATTCACTCCTCCTTAAGCAGAAACTCTGAGTTCAGAGGATTAATGAGGGTTTATGTATAATATGTATTATATATCTAATGTAACGATAATACAGCTATATGAAAATGCCAAAAAGTTGAATTTCATCACATAGACGGCCTTTTCCGATCAGTCTAAGGAACTCAAATGAAGTTGATGTTGCTGAGGCTCTTTGTAAATTATTAAACTACACTTCAGTAGAACATTTGCTGTTCAGAAGTTCATCTGCTGCAGATTAAACAGCTCATCTGCTCGTAAAAGATATTTTAGGGAAGAATCTGTCAGATCTGCTTTAAATGACAGAACAACAAAGATGTACAAGTGCTCGTCTGATTTTTAAAGTTTTTACAAAAGGAATACTAAATTTATGGAATCCCACAGCAAGCCGGAATAATTTCAAACAGTTTCAAACGATTGCATTGCTTTGTCATTAGCCTGTAAAACACGTCACGCCTTCAAGTCAATGCTGCTTCTCCACATGCTGTGTTTGACGAGCTGCTTTTACATTTGGATCTTAAAGATGTCCTGCAGCTATATATAAAAACCGACCTGATGCCACATGCAGCACCACTGTCGACATCATCATCATCATTAAACACCTGCCTTGAGGAGATAAAGGCTTGGATTACATTACAGGTAATTTAACAGACGCTCTTATCCAGAGCGACTTACATTGAACTAAGTACAGGGACAGTCTCCCTAGAGCAACACAGGGTTAAGTACCTTGCTCAGGGGTACACTGGTGGAAGCCTGGTACTGAACTCCCGACCTTCTAGTGTTTTGTTTGGAAGGCGTACCACCCTGGATGAAAGAACATTTCCTTCAACTAAATAGCTCAAAAACAGAGGCTATTTTAGGTGGCACACCACACCAGGTCCAGTCTTCCCCCATAACCCACATCCTCCTATCACCATCAGTCACCAACCTAGGTGTAAGATTTAACCGTCATCTGACCTTTGACACCCACATCAAACATCTGTGCAAGACCTCCTTCTACCACCTCAGGAACATTGCAGAGCTCCGCCCCACACTCTCCCTGTCAGATGCTGAACAACTCGTCCACGCCTTGTCTCCTCAAGGTTTGACTACTGCAGCGCTCTCCTCATCGGGATTCCAAGCGGGAGCCTTCAGAATCTCCAATATATCCAGAACAGCGCTGCTAGGATCCTGATGAGGGTGAGAAAATATAATCACATCACACCCATTCTCCACTCTCTCCACTGGCTTCCTGACTCATTCAGGATCGAACACAACATCTCCCTCCTCACCCATCAGTGCATACATGGAAATGCTCCTCCGTACCTCAAGGAACTCCTCCCTCAACAAACCTCCACACGCAACCTCCGCTCCTCTAAAAAAACTTTGCTCCACCCCCCCAGGACCAAGCTCCGCACCATGGACGATCAGGCCTTCTGCTCAGCCGCTCCTCACCTGTGGAACTCCCTCCCAGAACACCTGAGGGCTCCACAGGACACCGACTCCTTTAAGAAGGGTCTAAAAACCTTTCTTATAAAAAAGCCTTTTGGTAAAATCTTATGTCTGTTGTTGTTGTTGTTGTTGTTGTTGTTGTTGTCCTGCATTGTAGCGCCTTGAGATTGCTTTTAGCTTGAAAAGGCGCTTTACAAATAAAATGTATTATTACTATTATTATGTGTCTCCCAGCTCGACACGTCTGCTGCACGGTCTCACTTCGTTGCTTTCTGACCATTAAGATGATTTAAATCTTTCTATAGATGTGAAGGGGAACATTCACACTTGCACTCTTTAATGTAAAGGCCTTCACACCTTTCTAATTTGATATTTGTTGCATATCCATGTTTGTTAATGCTTTTAAATTGACTCTACAAAGACATCCACACACATGACCGTGTACTTTCTTTACATTTTGTGAATTTGAATAAAATCCTTCTGCTCATTCGTTCTCCCAGATTTTCATACCTGGAAGTCCTCACTGTACACAAAGCTTTAGAAAGTATAAAAGACTGAAAGCTTTGTCCCTCGCCGCGCTGCATGACGCCACCCGAGGTCTGAGAAGACTCGAGGCTGTGTGCAGAAAGATGATCACACAGCGTACAAGACGTCCGCTCGTCAATCTGCTGCTAATGAGGTGAGAAATGTTTGCATTGCATCTGTCAACCCTGGAGCGCTTGTTCAAGATTTGTATCTCTGCCAGGGGATCATGCAACCGGTAGTGTGTGTGTGTGTGTGTGTGTGTGTGTGTGTGTGTGTGTGTGTGTGTGTGTGTGTGTGTGTGTGTGTGTGTGTGTGTGTGTGTGTGTGTGGCTAATCTGCTCGTTTATTACTATACACTGAAGGACCTGGTGATTCACAAGTTTGAAACACCTTTTTATTGTCTGTTTGAAGCAGTCACTGACTCCTCACCACTCTGACTCGGCCCCGCTGCTTCAGTCTGGACGGTTTTAGACCGGCGGTCCTCGACCTTTTGGCACCACGGACCGGTTTCATGCAAGATAACTTTACTACGGACCGGCACCTAGGGCTTATAGGTGCATGAAGAAAATTGCGACAAAGAGGTTCAGATGGGTTAAATAAAATACCCTAATGTAAATATAATGTTTATAATAAATATTACCAACACCAAAAAATTATGTTTTATTTTTTCTGTGCGACCCGGTGCCGGATGATCCATGGCCCGGTTCTGGTCCACGGCCCTATGGTTGGGGACCCCTGTTTTAGACCATAACAGAACTAAACACACATTTCAAAACATCGCCGGTTGTTGTTTTTTTTTACCAACTTTTGTCTTTTCATTTAGTTCATTAACACTAAGTGGTTGGAGAAAGCTCCCCAATAATTTCCACCCAAAGCTTTTATCAAGTGGACCAAACCATGGAGATGTTTCTTTAAGGTCCTCTCATGTTTCCCTGAGTCTCTTGTTGGTCTCTTCGCAGATGTTTTAGCATATCTATGTAGTCGTTTGACGTTTCTGTTTGTCTCTTCCTGGTTGGTACGTTTCTGCTTGACTAACATGTTGTAGGTTAAGGCCAGAGAGATCCTCCGACGCCTATTCAGCAAAGCATCCATGAAGCAGCTCCACAACAGTAACACGGCGTAAACCTGCACATGTTAAAGTTGAAGCTCATTTTGCAGCTTTTAAAGAGTCTCTTGACAGGTACGTCCACCAACATGCAAATCTCCCAAAACTATTATTGATTTGCGTGAATTCATCTTTATGAGAGTCGTCTATAAAGGAATTGAGTTATCATCACTTTCTAAGTAGGAAGTAGAAGCAGGAGTAAGATTTGCATTAAAGCGATCAATAACTAATTAACCTGAAATATTGAGATGTGGATTTAGAGAAGTCAATAAATCAGGATTTGTGTGTGTTGCACAAAACAGGAGGAACAGTGAAGCTGAGAGTCCGAAGTGCTGAGAGAGCATGAAGAGCATCTTCCCCGTCACAGACGACGTGTGTGAAATGTAACGTGGAGGAGGTCGATTGAGGTGCAGGTCGGACACAACCAAGCAAAATGTCCACTGAAGCCGAGCACGAACATTAGAGGATCGATAGAGGATTTGATGGAACGGCAACATATTCCGTTTTCTTTATTGTGTGGATTGTGTTGATATTGTGGTGAATGTTTTACAGTAGCCCGGGGCACTTCCTGCGTCTCCTCCCTGTGTTCAGCTGTCTCCACATTTAGCTGGAAATGTAAGACACCAAGAATCTAATGAACTGTAAAATGGTTAAAATACTTTAATCAGTCATCAGTAACTTAAAATCTGCACAGAAAAGATATTCCCTTAATTAATCAAACTGTCAATACAAGCGAATAAACTTATGAACGTGACACAGTAGGTGGGACTCAAAAGCAACAACTCAAGACGAGGTTTCAAAAGTAAAAAGGTCTTTACTCAAGATCATTATAAATTACAACAAAAAATCACTCACTGAGGAAAAAACATGGACAAAACTAAACTTGATTTAGGCAAAATTCTACAATGGTTACAGATTCAAAAGCGCTGGCTCTCTTAGTGGTAAGACACAAGACAAACTGACACAAGACAAAGGGAGACAAGGACTATATATACCCACACACACACACGAGGTAATGGGAAACAGGTGGCAACAATCAAACAGGCGGGAAACCTTACGGACAGGAAGTGCTCTGAAACGAGAGGGAAAGCTAATTACAAAATAAAACAGGAAGTGCAATGACAGACGAGACATGAGTGACTGTAACTTAACAAGTGAACAATGAGAGAAGACTAAACATAGACTCTCAGCTAAACATGAAACATAACATAAATACATTAACACACATGACGGGATGTTACATAAACCTGGTGGAGAACTATCGAAACCTCCACTTTACAACCGTTTGTTTGCTCAAATCCCACCTGCCTTGAGTCCAACACAGTGTTAGCAAAGATAAAACGGCCTATTTGTAAAAAACAAACAAAAAATCAACCTGTTTATTTGCACATGGATAATCCAACTGTTTCCTGTGAGTCCTGATGTCACGTGAGCTCGCCGGTGCTAAATCTCTGCGACACTCGTTCTACGACTTCGCATTATTATATTAATATCTTAGTAATGTGTTCAACATTGAAGACACCTTTTGTAGAACAAAACGTGAAAATCTGTGAATCTTGCGTCACTTATTTCAGGCATCCAAACAAAAAACAATTTAAAAAGAAAAACCTGGTTGACTTTGAGACACGAAGTCAGAACCGTTGAAGGATGATAAGAACTCGGCACAACACGAGCAGAGTTCAGCCTTCAGGTTCCAGCCACCATAACTCTGCATTTAAATCATTTTCTTCTCTCAACACTTCGGGACAGAAGCTCCACAACCTTCCTCCCGTGTATTCACCTTCATTCATTCTTGATCCACCATTCTCTCTCTGCCAATTGTCTCCGTTCTGCTTTAGGCCTTTTTACCCGTCTCCTCTTCTTTGTCTTCCTTTGTCTTTGTGGTTAAAGCCATTCTGCCTTTTGTTCTCCTCAGCCATTGTCTTGTATATCATTTTCCTCAGGTACTGTTTCATTCTATTCACTTCAGAGTGCCGAGTGCTTACAGACTCCACAGGCAAAGACCCTCACATTTAACTGTTGTTGCTTCTGGTTGAGAGAAACAAGCTCCCAGAATAAAATGTGAAGTATTCTTTGAGCCCTGCAGCAAAACAAACTCTGACCTGAAGCTGACATGTGGCATTGAGTCATAAATAACCCCCCAAAAACAGCACTTTCCCCAGTATTATTATAATAATAATAATAATACATTTTATTTATAGGGCGCTTTTAAAAAAAGATGCCGTTTGTTCCACAGTTTGTGACACGTGGTCAAAAGAGCAAACATAGAACCAGAAGATCCAGGTTTGTTCCACAGGGAGGAAAACATTGTTTAAAAATCTCGCTGACATTTGTAACAGAAGCTTTCTCAACAGCAAGTTGTTCTATTCTCTATTGTTTACTAAATGTTTCTGTTTTCACTGACCTTTAACTAAATACTGTTTCCCATTAGAGCTTCGTCAGCAGCGAGGCGAAGGCAACGCTGATGAGAGCAGTGAGAGGGAAACACACTCGTCGTTTACTGATAATTGCATCTGGTTGTAACGATTGAAGGAATGGGATCCAGCGTTTCGGTACACAGACAAAAATATGAATTATTAAATATCTCTGCGGGTGAAGAGGACGGTGTGTGTGTGTGTGGGGGGGGGGGGGGTTTAGGGTTCTGTATGTGTGCATAAGTTCTGCTCTTTCATTGCTGCTGCTGCTATGCAAGAACGTGTCCTTCTTAAGTTTAATTAACCGTCTGTCATATAGAGGATTGTTCAGCTACTCTGTCACTTTAAACCTGATCTAAACGTTGTGCTATTGTGCCGTTAACATTATTCACTGACACAAAAACAACAACGTTCAGCGAGGATGGATAACACTTGAGTCTAAAGATGGATTCATTCATCAAACTCTGCTCAGTGGGACTGAACCGCTTTATTTGCACATCAAGTAAAATGATGAATTACTTCAGTCGGGTTAAAGACTCATTTTGAGAGTGGTTGACTTTGAATAAATAAATAATACGCTGTCAGGAGAGCTGTTGGATATAACATTTATAAATACATTGGCAGCTTGAGGTTTCAGATTGAGTGTCCAACCTGCAGTGGGAATATATATGAAGTAACAGAAATCAGGTAACATCACATAAATATATGATATGACACATACATTGCTATAGAAAAGCAAAGTGTCAAATTATTTACATATTTAAAAGTGTTCTGAAACTTAAATGTATTGTATTATTGTGCTTTATTGTAGCATGACTTGTTTAGAAGTACTTTACTGTGAAACTGATGACTCTGCTAGGGTGTTGTATGTTTCTGATACTGTATGTGCAGAGACTTCTCATTATGTCTCATAATGTTTGAATTCATCACAGCTGATTTAAAAGATTGCATTATGTCTCTCGAGATAAACTCTGAAATATGCTTTTATTTTGTTTGTGCAAGAACATTCCTGCGCCATCAATACCCAAACCTGCTGTTTTAGAACAGGCTCTAAAGTGTCGAGCTGTTCTACTGAAGTCGTTTTGAGCTTTTTAAAGTTGGAGGAGGTGCTAATGACAAACAGTGGGAGACTTGTCCATTTGTCGTTTAGTTTGAAGGACTCGTTGGGCTTGAAGGCAGAGCTGCTGACCTCCGAATATAGTGCAGGTCAGTCACATCAAAGTCAGAGGAACGATAGTGAACGGGGAAATGATTTCGCAGAGAGGGAAGTCATTTTGAAAGCAATTTTCCACCCGCTGATATATTTTCTCTGCATTGGACACAATCAACATTAGAGCCGATGGATTTCTATTGGATTTGATATTGCTCTATAACGTACACTCAGGAAGTCCATTAGAAATAAGGGAAGGTGTTGTGAACTTTAAATAATGCAGACTCAGTCAGGCCTCCAAAAATAAATCTCGTCAGCAGTGAAAACTCAACATGCATCTGAGATGTGAAGCAGCAGCAGCAGCAGCAGCATCAGCTCTCAGAGAGGAGCTTTACTCGTCTGTGGATGTGGACGATGTCTTCTCTAGACGTCTGAGTTGGTCCATGTTCTACAACATGGTCCGTTTTAACCAAGAGAGAGAATATGACGAGTTTTCCATTTTCTACTGCTGTCCTAATGTATAGTGAAATCAAACTATCCCACAATCCATCCATCCATCCATCCATTCATTCCCCCCCCCAAGCACCACCACAACTCATCTACTGCCCCACCCAAGAAAGTTTCAAACCCTGAGGGGAAGATATTGTCTTTAAATATGGATTTACAGACGATTTTATCTTGATTTTAACTCAGCGTATAATTAATGTAATCTTACAAAAGTAATGTGCGAGGGACATCAGGACCGAACGCCAGAAAGTGACAAGTTTGTAGTGCAGATGTTTTACTACAAATGTCTGACAATATATCAAATTGAATTACTTTACCCTTGACCTCATGTTGATTTGAGGAGTTATTCCTTCATGCTGGTTCACATTATAAACTAAATCACACGGGCAACATCGTGAAAAAGGAATTAACGATGCACAGTTTATCTCAGGGTTTGGCTTTTTGCATCCGAGAGTCTGATATTGAAATATGATATATGATATGATATATGATATTGAGATATGGAAATTGGTCCTGATGCTTCCTGGCACATTAAAGCTGAGGATCCAGAGTGTGCAAAGACAATTACATCCAAATAAAAGCTTTTCATTCAGTTGGGAAGAACTGAAATGGTAAACAGAGAGGAGGAACATTCTCACATATCTTCAGCAAAATATGTTAAATCTGAATTTCCATGTAAATGGGGAGCCGAGCAGCTTTCAGCTTAATAGATGGGTGTTGAAATGTCCGAGCTGTCTGAGAAGGGAAGCTCGACGTGCTGTTTAAATTTACTGCCACGTACGAACTGCAGAGGATGGAGCTGCTGTTTATGAAAAACAATCACGTGTAAAGGAAAACCATAGTAGTTGGAGATACTATATGTATTTGATTGTATATTTCACATTATTAGGACTGCAGATGTACAGAAGAAGCAGTATAGAACATTAAAGTGACAGCTTAGATCGGAAACCCTGTTTACAACATCTCATGTCATGTCCTTGCATATGTTCTTTCCAATGCAGTGACAGCCCTGAGCTAAACAAAGTGACGGACCAGAACAGTGACAGCTCTGGCCCACTTTGAACAACCAGACCAGTCTTTTACAGAAAGAAGTATTGTAAACAGCCAATGGGGACAGTGCTGACCTTAAAGTAACCTCCGTTTCCTCAAACAAACTGAAAGTCACCGGGTCAAGATTGGCCCAATAAGGACCAATACGGTCGAACGCTACCTTGGAGTGTTTGGACCCAGTGATCAGGCTCATGATGAATGGACGACACACACATTTGAAATACTTGCAAATGTTTTGCATTAAAACTATTCACACCGGCAGCAGTCAAAGCTCGGTGGAGGAAGCACAGGAGCATCAGTCTGCAGGGCCTCAAGCTGCAGCTGACAGTAGTCCGACCACACAGGCAGAACTTTTGTTGAACGGTGTTGCAACAGCGGGAAAGGTTTCTGCAAACCCTCCCTGTAATATAATGCAGCGCAGGTCTCGTCTGAAACCAAGAACGCCAGCATCGCCTCCATCTTGGACTGGACGCACTTCCCAGACGGATCACGGTTACTTAACCAAAATCACATTTTGCCAGGTTGTGTCAGATTTGCTTTGCCTCCACAAGCTCGAACTTGGCTCAGCGATCCGGCGCTCAAACACATACTCGACAAAGCTTATCGGGATTAACACGACAGGCATGTTGTTTAATCGGTGGGGAGTCCCCTGCATCAATATCCCGGTGCAAGACGGTCATGCGTGAAGGTAAATCAAAAAACAACGGCTTATGTGACAAAATCCACACTGAGCATCACCCGCCCTGTACCGCTGCTTTACGGAACAACAACTGCATCCACAAAAACTCTGTTCTCAGCTCTCCTGTCACACCAGCACTTTATCCTCTTTCGAGCAGCACTCAGGTTTTCTTTTGCTAAATAACAAACACTCAGCATCACACAGTCATTTATCTCTTAACAGCTTCAATGGGCCACAAACATAATGAGCAAAGAGGGACTCAATCCTAGAGACTCCTGGAAAACAGTCTTTTTCAAATCCCAAGCAGGATGTGACATTGACTTGACCTGCGAGTCATGAAAGTTACTTAGTGAAAGCTGCTTGAGAACCTGAGAAAAGATCCGTGACATGAAGTTTGACCCTTCGTCAGTTTGAACAACCTTCGTCAACCCAAACTTGATCAGAGCTTTAACCACAGGAGCAGTTATTTGTAAGTGTTTTTATACTTAGCAGAAACTTATTACAAATCCTGACTGGGTTTCTATAACTCATGCATGAAAGGGTTTAATGGCAGACTGGAGATGTAGCGCCACCAACTGTATCTCAATGCACCCAGCGCCGAAATATTTACATCCATTGTTGGATTGGATCTTGTAATGTGTGCGTAAGAACTACTAACTGTTCCTGGTTGTGAAAGCTGAGTGGCGGGGGAGGGGTTTGGGGGGGGTACGAATCCATCAGCCCTAATAAGGAATCGCTCTCAGTGACTCCAGAGAGGGGAATGGAAACCGTATTGTAATTTAATGGCACATATTTGTTGACGCATGAAGCTAATTCCAGGAGAGAAGATTAAAGTGTCAACACAGCATTGCAAATGTGCAAACTCATTATGACATTATTCATTTGCACTGACACTTCATTTCTGTTGTTAATCTCTAAACGAAAGCAGTAATGTTTTATGGCACAGAAACCCAACGATCTTTCCTTAACGCACCAAACAGTCCGATAATTGACTTAAATTGGACCTCCAGCTCCCACCACACGGTGCAGTAACTTGTAGCGCCTGAGTGATGATCTGCCGACCCTGAGGCTCCATCTGTCCACCTGTTTAAATGGAGAGAACATGATCAAAGACATGACTCTCACCTTTCTCTGCCTGCAGGCTACACAAGAGGAAGTTATCTGGAGACTCGGTAACAGAGTTTCCTATTTTAATTAAGTTGTAGGTACTGCTGCACTAATGCAAGTCTAATGTAAACAATGGGTCATATGACTGTAGTGTGAGCGGGGTTACTCACAGACACAAACCCACAGAGCATTAACTCTGCTGTTCTCCTCAACGCTACGGACTGTTTTAGCATCTTTGAGCTCATTGTTTTGTTTTTACTGTTTTGGTTGACTCTCACTGCTCTCAACATCATAGTTTTTTAGCAGGCAGCTGTTTTCTAGACTATTTTCAAAGTGATTTATCTAAAAGGAGTTTTATCATTCTATCTTTATATATATATATATATATATATATATATATATATATATATATATATATATATATATATATATATATATAAACTCATTTGGAGTTTCTAAGCACCTAATAAAGTCCTTCACCCTCCCTTTAGCTCTGATGTTGGTCTCTACCAACGGCTGAGAAAAGTAGCTGCTAAATGCTCCACTGTGTTCCACAGATAGTTTCTAACGTTGTCTGTTTGGCGCTTGGCAGGTAGTGTATTATGGGTTAAGATGAGAGCGATGACTCTGAACCAAAACAGTAAAGTTGGAGCCTGTGAACCAAAACAATGATCTGAAAGACACTAAAACAGCTGAGTTGAACTATAAAGGATATTTGTCTGTGGGTTCATCTCTACAAGCAGTAATATTAACCATTGTGAATATAAAACTATGAATTAATACAGCTTTAAATGTGTATCTTAAGAAACGTTCTGATTTAAACTGAAGAAGTACAAGAATCTTGGAGTTCTCTGACTTCACCATTAAACATGTTAAAATGTCAACACTGTTATCACCTATTTAGATAAAGAGCAAATGTGTCATAGAAGGTCAAAGTGTTGTGACTTAAATAACAGATGACACCCAACCATGTCAGAAAACCTTGACTGACCTTTGTCTAAGTGGTGGTCTCTGTGGATGGGAATACCTGTTGACAGTTTGGCTTGGTTGGGTATAAGTCCACAGTAAGACGCTGCTGAGGTGAGCTTAGACACACACACACACACACACACACACGAATCTACGCAGTCTGCTGCAGGAGCACAGCTTGGTGCACTAAAGAAGAAAACACACACACAACCACTTTCCTCTCCATAAGTCATGTTTAATGTTTAATGTTTACGAATATGCACAGATGGAGTGACAAAAATATTCATTCATTTACATGACGCACAATAACGTTTAGGAGTCTTTCGCGATTAGACCCCATCGCTAGCTCATCAACATTTTACGCCAAATTCACACCGGGGAGTGGTTGGAGCTGCAGTGCAATGTCTATGGAAAGCTGCTGCGACCCGCTCAGACTGCAGGTGTTTCGATTCTGCGGCGAGTACCTGCAGCCAATCAGTAAACAGATTCCTGAGACTCCTGTGACATGTTGACCGACGTTACAAAGAATTGATTCCTACTGGAAACACATGAACACACCTTCCGGCCGCAGAAGTACGCCCCCCGGTGTGTATTTGGCGTTAGCGGGTAGACATGCCATGAAGAGCTGGTGGGGAAGAGATGAAGGGAAATGCCTTGAGACCTGGATGGAGGTGA